>NW_019268251.1:0-4968 GCF_002742605.1 Olea europaea var. sylvestris
TACATTTCCAAAAAGTACTTATCGGCCCAAAAGGGACACGTGTGCAAAATTTACGCTCAATTCTTCGTACGTCGACAATCCAAACGATCCAAATATGCAAGTGCTCATTCATTTGAAAAATGGTTGAAATCCCTCATATGTCACGATGAAGTGGTGAGTTCAATCCAAAATGGTCGCTACATTTCCAAAAAGTTCTTATGGGCCCAAAACGGACACCGTGTGCAAAAGTTACGCTCAATTCTTCGTCCGCCGATTCTCCAAGCGTTCTATATATGCAAGTGCTCATTCTTTCGAAAAATGGCCAAAATCCCTCGTACGTCACGATGAAGTTGTGTGTTCAATCCAAAACGGTCGCTACATTTCCAAAAAGTACTTATCGGCCCAAAAGGGACACGTGTGCAAAATTTACACTCAATTCTTCGTACGTCGACAATCCAAGCGATCCAAATATGCAAGTGCTCATTCATTTGAAAAATGGTTGAAATCCCTCATACGTCACGATGAAGTGGTGAGTTCAATCCAAAACGGTCGCTACATTTCCAAAAAGTTCATATGGGCCTAAAACGGACGCCGTGTGCAAAAGTTACGCTCAATTCTTCGTTCGCCGACAATCCCAGCGTTCGAAATATGCAAGTGCTCATTCTTTTGAAAAATGGCCAAAATCCCTCGTACATCACGACGAAGTGATGAGTTCAATCCAAAACGGTCGCTACATTTCCAAAAAGTTCTTATGGGCCCAAAATGGACACCGTGTGCAAAAGGTATGCTCAATTCTTCGTACGCCGACAATCCAAGCGTTCCAAATATGCAAGTGCTCATTCTTTCAAAAAATGGCCAAAATCCCTCGTACATCACGATGAAGTGATGAGTTTAATCCAAAACGGTCGCTACATTTCCAAAAAGTTCTTATGGGTCCAAAATGGACATCATGTGCAAAAGTTACGCTCAATTCTTCGTACGCCGACAATCCAAGCATTCCCATTATGCAAGAGCTCATTCTTTCCAAAAATGGCCAAAATCCCTCCTACGTCACGAGGAAGTGGTGAGTTCAATCCAAAACGGTCGGTACATTTCAAAAAGTTCTGATGGGCCCAAAATAGACAACGTCTACAAAAGTTACGCTCAATTCTTTGTCCGCCGACTCTCCAAGCGTTCTAAATATTCAAGTGCTCATTCTTTCGAAAAATGGCAAAAATCCCTCGTACGTCGCGATGAAGTTGTGTGTTCAATCCAAAACGGTCGCTACATTTCCAAAAAGTACTTATGGGCCGGAAACGGACACGTGTTCAAAAGTAACGCTAAATTCTTCGTACGTCGACAATCCAACCGTTCCAAATATGCAAGTGCTCATTTTCTAGAAAAATGACTGAAATCCCTCATACGTCATGATGAAGTAGTGAGTTCAATCCAAAACGGTCGCTACATTTCCAAAAAGTTCTTATGGGCCCAAAATGGACACCTTGTGCAAAAGTTACACTCAATTCTTCGTACGCCAACAATCCAAGCATTCCAATTATGCAAGTGCTCATTCTTTCAAAAAATGGCCAAAATCCCTCGTATGTCACGATGAAGTTGTGTGTTCAATCCAAAACGGTCGCTACATTTCCAAAAAGTACTTATGGGCCGAAAATGGACACGTGTTCAAAAGTAACGCTCAATTCTTCGTACGTCGACAATCCAAGCGTTCCAAATATGCAAGTGCTCATTTTCTAGAAAAATGACTGAAATCCCTCATACGTCATGATGAAGTAGTGAGTTCAATCCAAAACGGTCGCTACATTTCCAAAAAGTTCTTATGGGCCGAAAATGGACACCGTGTGTAAAAGTTACGCTCAATTCTTCGTACGCCGACAATCCAGAGTTCAATCCAAAACGGTCGCTACATTTCCAAAAAGTACTTATGGGCCCAAAACGGACACCGTGCGCGAAAGTAACGCTCAATTCTTCGTACATCAAAAATCCAAGCATTCCAAATATGCAAGTGCTCATTCTTTAGAAAAATGGCCGAAATATCTCATACGTTACGATGAAGTAGTGAGTTCCATCCAAAACGAACGCTACATTTCCAAAAAGTTCTTGTGGGACCAAAACGGACACCGTGTGTAAAAGTTACGCTCAATTCTTCATCCGCCGACTCTCCAAGCGTTCTGAATATGCAAGTGCTCATTCTTTCAAAAAATGGCCAAAATCCCTCGTACGTCACGATGAAGTTGTGTGGCCAATCCAAAACTGTCACTACATTTCCAAAAAGTACTTATGGGCCCAAAACGGACACGTGTGCAAAAGTTACGCTCAATTCTTCGTACGTCGACAATCCAAGCGATCCAAATATGCAAGTGCTCATTCTTTTGAAAAATGGTCGAAATCCCTCATACGTCATGATGAAGTTGTGTGTTCAATCCAAAACGGTTGCTACATTTCCAAAAAGTACTTATCGGCCCAAAACGGACACGTGTGCAAAATTTACGCTCAATTCTTCATACGTCGACAATCCAAGCGATCCAAATATGCAAGTGCTCATTCATTTGAAAAATGGTCGAAATCCCTCATACGTCACGATGAAGTGGTGAGTTCAATCCAAAATGGCCGCTACATTTCCAAAAAGTACTTATGGGCCCAAAATGGACAGCGTGTGTAAATGTTACGCTCCATTCTTCATACGCCGACAATCCAAGCATTCCAATTATACAAGTGCTCATTCTTTCGAAAAATGGCCAAAATCCCTCGTACGTCACGACGAAGTGATGAGTTCAATCCAAAACGGTCGCTACATTTCCAAAAAGTTCTTACGGGCCTAAAACGGACACCCTGTACAAAACTTACGCTCAATTCTTCGTACGCCGACAATCCAAGCATTCCAATTATGCAAGTGCTCATTCTTTCAAAAAATAGCCGAAATCCCTCCTATGTCACGAGGATGTGGTGAGTTCAATCCAAAACGATCGGCACATTTCCAAAAAGTTCTTAAGGGCCCAAAATGGACACCGTGTGCAAATGTTACGCTCAATTCTTCGTACGCCGACAATCCAAGCATTCCAATTGTACAAGTGTTCATTCCTTCGAAAAATGGCAAAAATCCCTCGTACGTCACGACGAAGTGATGAGTTCAATCCAAAACGGTCGCTACATTTCCAAAAAGTTCTTATGGACCCAAAACGGACACCCTGTACAAAACTTACGCTCAATTCTTCGTACGCCGACAATCCAAGCATTCGAATTATGCAAGTGCTCATTCTTTCAAAAAATAGTCGAAATCCCTCCTATGTCACGAGGATATGGTGAGTTCAATCTAAAACGATCGGTACATTTCCAAAAAGTTCTTAAGGGCCCAAAATGGACACCGTGTGCAAATGTTACGCTCAATTCTTCGTACGCCGACAATCCAAGCATTCCAATTGTACAAGCGCTCATTTTTTCGAAAAATGGCCAAAATCCCTCGTACGTCACGACGAAGTGATGAGTTCAATTCAAAACGGTCGCTACATTTCCAAAAAGTTCTTACGGGCCCAAAACGGACACCCTGTACAAAACTTACGCTCAATTATTCGTACGCCGACAATCCAAGCATTCCAATTATGCAAGTGCTCATTCTTTCAAAAAATAGCCGAAATCCCTCCTATGTCACGAGGATGTGGTGAGTTCAATCCAAAACGATCGGTACATTTCCAAAAAGTTCTTAAGGGCCCAAAACGGACACCGTGTGCAATTGTTACGCTCAATTCTTCGTCCGCCGACTCTCCAAGCGTTCTAAATATGCAAGTGCTCGTTCTTTCGAAAAATGGCCAAAATCCCTCGTACGTCACGATGAAGTTGTGTGATCAATCCAAAACGGTCGCTACATTTCCAAAAAGTACTTATGGGCCCAAAACGAACACCGTGTGCAAAAGTTACGCCCAATTCTTCTTACACCGACAATCCAGAGTTCAATCCAAAATGGTCGCTACATTTCCAAAACGTACTTATGGGCCCAAAACGGACACCGTGCGCAAAAGCAATGCTCAATTCTTATTATGCCGACAATCCAAGCATTCCAAATATACAAGTGCTCATTCTTTAGAAAAATGGCCGAAATCCCTCCTACGTCACGATGAAGTGGTGAGTTCAATCCAAAATGGTCGCTACATTTCCAAAAAGTACTTATGGGCCCAAAACGGACACCGGGTGCAAAAGTTACGCTCAATTTTTTCGTCCGCTGACTCTCCAAGCATTCTTAATATGAAAGTGCTCATTCTTTAGAAAAATCACCAAAATCCCTCGTATGTCACGACGAGGTGGTGAATTCAATCCAAAATGGTCGCAACATTTCCAAAAAGTTCTTATGGGCCCAAAACGGACACCGTGTGAAAAAGTTACGCTCAATCCTTCGTCCGCCGACTCTCCAAGCGTTCTAAATATACAAGCGCTCATTCTTTCGAAAAAGGGCCAAAATCCCTCTTATGTCACGATGAAGTGGTGAGTTCAATCCAAAACGATCGCTACATTTCCAAAAAGTTCATATGGGCCCAAAACAGACACCGCGTGCAAAAGTTATGCTCAATTCTTCATACGCCGACAATCCAAGCGTTCCAAATATGTAACTGCTCATTCTTTTGAAAAATGGCCAAAATCCCTACTAAGTCATGATGAAGAGGTGAGTTCAATCCAAAACGGTCGTTACATTTCCAAAAAGTACTTATGGGCCCAAAACGGACACGTGTACAAAAGTTATGCTCAATTCTTCGTACGTCGACAATTCAAGCGATCCAAATATGCAAGTGCTCATTCTTTGGAAAAATGGTCGAAATCCCTCATACGTCACGATGAAGTGGTGTGTTCAATCCAAAACGGTCGCCACATTTCCAAAAAGTACTTATGGGACCAAAACGGACACGTGTGCAAAAGTTACGCTCAATTCTTCGTACGCCGACAATCCAAGCGTCCCAAATATGCAAGTGCTCATTCGTTCGTAAAATGGCCGAAATCCCTCAT
>NW_019268252.1:0-4967 GCF_002742605.1 Olea europaea var. sylvestris
ATGACATTACCCTGTTGGACAGTTTAAATTTCAAACAGTTTTCCCATCCAATTGACACTTGACAACAATGCAAGTGTCAAACGTGTTAAAAATCAGTGTACAAATAGCAAAGTTCAATCGGTAAGAACCTTGCGACTTGTACACTATGGTGCACACTTTAGTTTACAATTTGCTAGTGACACTAACCCGTTGGACAGTTTAAATTTGAAACAGCTTTCCCATCTAGTTGACACTTGACAACAATGCAAGTGTCTAACAACGTGTAAAAAATCAGGGTACAAATAGCAATGTTCAATCGGTAAGAATAAAACTATATGTACACTATGGTATACACGCTTTAGTTACACTTTTGTCATAGGACATTAGCCCGCTAGACAGTTTAAATTTCAAATAGTTTTTCCATCCATTTGACACTTGATAACAATGCAAGTTTAAATCAACGTATAAAAAATCAGTGTACAAATAGCAAAGTTCAATCGGTAAGAGCCTTGCGATAAGTAAACTTTGGTGTACACTTCGCCACGTGACATTACCCCAGTGGACACTTTAAATTTCAAACAGTTTTTCCATCCAATTAACACTTAACAACAATGCAAGTGTCAAACAATGTGTCCAAAATCAGTGTACAAATAGCAATGTTCAATCAGTAAGAACCCTGCCACATGTACACTATGGTGTACACTCTAGTTTACACTTCGCAACATGACACTTCCCTATTGGACAGTTTAAATTTCAAACAGATTTCCCATCACATTGACACTTGACAACAATGCAAGTGTCACACAATGTGTCAAAAATCAGTGTGCAAATAGCAAAGTTCTATCGGTAAGGACCTTTCTACATGTACACTCTGGTTTACACTTTAGTTTTCACTTTACCACGTGACATTACCATGTTAGAAAGTTTAAATTTCAAAAAGTTTTCCCATCCAATTAACACTTAACAACAATGCAAGTGTCAAACAATGTGTCCAAAATCAGTGTACAAATAGCAATGTTCAATCAGTAAGAACCTTGCCACATGTACACTATGGTGTACACTCTAGTTTACACTTCGCCACATGACACTTCCCTATTGGACAGTTTAAATTTCAAACAGATTTCCCATCACATTGACACTTGACAACAATGCAAGTGTCACACAACGTGTCAAAAATCAGTGTGCAAATAGCAAAGTTCTATCGGTAAGGACCTTTCTACATGTACACTCTGGTTTACACTTTAGTTTACACTTTACCACATGACATTACCATGTTAGAAAGTTTAAATTTCAAAAAGTTTTCCCATCCAATTAACACTTGACAACAATGCAAGTGTCAAACAACGTGTCCAAAATCGGTGCACAAATAGCAAAGTTCAATCGGTAAGAACTTGCTATAAGTACACTATCATGACCACTTTAGTTTACACTTTGGCACGTGATATTATCCTGTTGGATAGTTTAAATTTCAAACAGTTGTTCCATCCAATTGGCACTTGACAATAATGTAAGTGTCAAACGTGTCAAAAATCATTGTACAAATAGCAAAGTTCAATCGGTAAGAACGTTGCTACTTGTACACTATGGTGTACACTTTAGTTTACAATTTGCCACGTGACATTACGCCGTTGGAGAGTTTAAATTTGAAACAGCTTTCCCATCCAATTGACGCTTGACAACAATGCAAGTGTCTAACAACGTGTCAAAAATCAAGGTACAAATAGTAATATTCAATCGGTAAGAATCAAGCTACATGTGCACTATGGTATACACTCTTTAGTTACACCTTTGTCATAGGACATGACCCCACTAGATAGTTTAAATTTCAAATAGTTTTTCCAGCCAATTGACACTAGATAACAATGCAAGTTTAAATCAACGTATAAAAAATCAGTGTACAAATAGCAAAGTTCAATCGGTAAGAACCTTGCGATAAGTAAACTTGGGTGTACACATCGCCACGTGACATTACCCTAGTGGACACTTTAAATTTCAAACAGTTTTTCCATCCAATTGACACTTGACCACAATGCAAGTGCCAAACAACGTGTCCAAAATCAGTGTACAAATAGCAATGTTCAATTAGTAAGAACCTTGCCACATGTACACTATGGTGTACACTTTAGTTTACACTTCGCCATGTGACACTTCCCTAATGGACAGTTTAAATTTCAAACCAATTTCCCATCGAATTAGCACTTGACAACAATGCAAGTGTCAAACAACGTGTCAAAAATTAGTGTACAAATAGGAAAGTTCAATCAGTAATGACCTTGCTACATGTACACTCTGGTGTACACTTTAGTTTACACTTTGCCACGTGACATTACCCTGTTGGATAGTTTAAATTTCAAACAGTTTTCTCGTCCATTTAACACTTGACAACAATGAAAGTCTCAAACAATGTGTCCAAAATCGGTGCACAAATAGCAGAGTTTAATCGGTAAGAACCTGCTATAAGTACACTATGGTGAACACTTTAGTTTACACTTAGGCACATGACATTACCCTATTGGACAGTTAAAATTTCAAATAGTTGTTCCATCTAATTGACACTTAACAAATATGCAAGTGTCAAACGTGTCAGAAATCAGTGTACAAATAGCAAAGTTCAATCGGTAAGAACCTTTCGATTTGTACACTATGGTGCACACTTTAGTTTACAATTTGCTAGTGACATTAACCCATTGGACAGTTTAAATTTGAAACAGCTTTCCCATCTAGTTGACACTTGACAACAATGCAAGTGTCTAACAACGTGTAAAAAATCAGGGTACAAATAGCAATGTTCAATCGGTAAGAATCAAGCTATATGTACACTATGGTATACACGCTTTAGTTACACTTTTGTGATAGGACATTACTCCGCTAGACAGTTTAAATTTCAAATAGTTTTTCAATCCATTGGACACTTAATAACAATGCAAGTTTAAATCAACGTATAAAAAATTAGTGTACAAATAGCAAAGTTCAATCGGTAAGAACCTTGCGAAAAGTAAACTTTGGTGTACACTTTAGTTTACACTTCGCCACGTGACATTACCCTAGTGGACAGTTTAAATTTCAAACAGTTTTTCCATCCAATTAACACTTGACAACAATGCAAGTGCCAAACAACGTGTCCAAAATTAGTGTACGAATAGCAATGTTCATTCAATAAGAACCCTACCACATGTACACTATGGTGTACACTTTAGTTTATACTTCGCCACGTGACACTTCCCTATTGGACAGTTTAAATTTCAAACCAATTTCCCATCGAATTGACACTTGACAACAATGCAAGTGTCAAACAATGTGTCAAAAATCAGTGTATTCATAGCAAAGTTCAATCGGTAATGACCTTGCTACATGTACACTCTGGTGTACACTTTAGTTTACACTTTGCCACGTGACATTACCCTGTTGGACAGTTTAAATTTTAAAGAGTTTTCTCATCCATTTGACACTTGACAACAATGAAAGTGTCAAACAATGTGTCCAAAATCGGTGCACAAATAGCAAAGTTCAATCGGTAAGAACCTACTATAAGTACACTATGGTGAACACTTTAGTTTACACTTTGGCACATGACATTGCCCTATTGGACAGTTAAAATTTCAAACAGTTGTTCCATCTAATTGACACTTGACAAATATGCAAGTGTCAAACGTGTCAAAAATCAGTGTACAAATAGCAAAGTTCAATCGGTAAGAACCTTGTGATTTGTACACTATGGTGCACACTTTAGTTTACAATTTACTAGTGACATTAACCCGTTGGATAGTTTAAATTTGAAACAGGTTTCCCATCTAGTTGACACTTGACAACAATGCAAGTATCTAACAACGTCTAAAAAATCAGGGTACAAATAGCAATGTTCAGTTGGTAAGAATCAAGCTATATGTACACTATGGTATACACGCTTTAGTTAGACTTTTGTGATAGGACATTACCCCGCTAGATAGTTTAAATTTCAAATAGTTTTTCCATCCATTAGACACTTGATAAAAATACAAGTTTAAATCAACATATAAAAAATCAGTGTACAAATAGAAAGGTTCAATCGGTAAGAACCTTGCGAAAAGTAAACTTTGGTGTACACTTTAGTTTACACTTCGCCACGTGACATTACCCTAGTGGACAGTTTAAATTTCAAACAGTTTTTCCATCCAATTGACACTTGACAACAATGTAAGTGTCGAACAACGTGTCGAAAATCAGTGTACAAATAGCAAAATTTAATCGGTAAGAACCTGGTTATATGTACACAATGGTGTACACTTTAGTTTACAATTTGCCACGTGACATTAACCTGTTAGACAATTTCAATTTGAAATAGCTTTTCCATCCAATTGACACTCGACAACAATGTAAGTGTCAAACAACGTGTCCAAAATCAGTGTACAAATAGCAATGTTCAATCGGTAAGAACCTAGCTACATGTACACTATTGTGAACACTTTAGTTTACACTTCGCCATGTGATACTGCCCTATTGGACAGTTTAAATTTCAAACAGGTTTCCCAATGAATTGACACTTGACAACAATGCAAGTGTCAAACAATGTGTCAAAAATCAGTGTACAAATAGCAAAGTTCAATCGGTAAGGACCTTGCTACATGTACACTCTGGTGTACACTTTACTTTACACTTTGCCACGTGACATTACCCTATTGGAAAGTTTAAATTTCAAACAGTTTTCCCATCCAATTGACACTTGACAACAATGCAAGTGTCAAACAACGTGTCCAAGATCGGTGTACAAATAGCAAAGTTCAATCGGTAAGAAGTTGCTATAAGTACCCTACGGTGTACACTTTAGTTTACACTTTGGCACATGACATTACCCTATTGGACTGTTTAAATTTCAAACAGTTGTTCCATCCGATTGACACTTGACAACAATGCAAGTGTTAAACAACGTGTCAAAAATCAGTGTACAAATAGCAAACTTCAATCGGTAAGAACCTTGCTACTTGTACATTATGGTGTGCACTTTAGTTTAC
>NW_019268253.1:0-4967 GCF_002742605.1 Olea europaea var. sylvestris
CACAGTCGAGAAAAATGACGAAATTGCCCCCGGCGCGATTTTTGTTTCCGATCAAACTGTCAAATTTTAGCCAATTCCGACACGTTGCGGAAAATGACGAAATTACACCCGGCGCGATTTTTGTTCCCGATCAACCGGTCAAATTTGAGCCAATTCCGACACAGTCTCGAAAAATGACGAAATTGCCCCCGGCGCGATTTTTGTTTCCGATAGACCTGTCAAATTTGAGTCCATTCCGACACAGTCGAGAAAAATGACGAAATTGCCCCCGGCAAGATTTTTGTTTCCGATCGACCATTCAAATTTTAGCCAATTCCGACACAGTCGCGAAAAATGACGAAATTACACCCGGCGCGGTTTTTGTTCCCGATCAACCTGTCAAATTTGTGACCATTCCGACACAGTCGAGAAAAATGACGAAATTGTCCCCAGCGAGGTTTTTGTTTTCGATCAACAAGTCAAATTTCAGCCAATTCCGACAAGGTCGCGAAAATTGACGAAATTACACCCGGCGCAGTTTTTGTTCCAGATAAACTTGTCAAATTTGATCCCATTCCGACACAGTCGAGAAAAATGACGAAATTGCCGC
This sequence comes from Olea europaea var. sylvestris, assembly GCF_002742605.1. Lineage (NCBI taxonomy): Eukaryota > Viridiplantae > Streptophyta > Magnoliopsida > Lamiales > Oleaceae > Olea > Olea europaea. The sequence continues at coordinate 590 of NW_019268253.1, forward strand.
AGGCGGGATTTTTATTTCCAATCAAACTGCCAAATTTTAGCCAATTTCGAATCAGTCGAGAAAAATGACAAAATTGCCCCCCGGCGCGGTTTTTGTTTCCGATCAACAAGTCAAATTTATGCCAATTCCGACATAGTCGCGAAAAATGACGAAATTAAACCCGGCGTGATTTTTGTTCTCGATAAACCTGTCAAATTTGAGCCCGTTCCGACACAGTCGAGAAAAATGACGAAATTGCCCCCAGCGAGGTTTTTGTTTTCGATCAACAAGTCAAATTTCAGCCAATTCTGACACAGTCGCAAAAAATGACGAAATTACACCCGGCGCGATTTTTGTTCCGGATAAACTTGTCAAATTTGAGCCCATTCCGACACAGTCGAGAAAAATGACAAAATTGCCCCCGGCGCGATTTTTGTTTCAGATCAACAAGTCAGATTTCTGCCAATTCCGACACAGTCGCGAAAAATGACGAAATTACACCCGGCTCGAGTTTTGTTCCCGATAAACATGTCAAATTTGAGCCCATTCCGACACAGTCGAGAAAAATGACGAAATTGCCCCCGGCGCGATTTTTGTTTTCGATCAACCAGTCAAATTTTAGCCAATTCCGACACAGTCCCGGAAAATGACGAAATTACACCCGGCGCGGTTTTTGTTCCCGATCAACCGGTCAAATTTGAGGCTATTCCGACACGGTCGAGAAAAATGACGAAATTGCCCCCGGCGCGATTTTTGTTTCCGATCAACCTGTCAAATTTGAGCCCATTCCGACACAGTTGAGAAAAATGACGAAATTGCCCCCGGCGCGATTTTTGTTTCCGATCATCCTGTCAAATTTTAGCCAATTTCGACACAGTCGCGAAAAATGACGAAATTTCCTCGGCGCGATTTTTGTTTCCGATCAATCTGTCAATTTTGAGCCCATTCCGACAGAGTCGAGAAAAATGATGAAATTGCCGCCGGCGCGATTTTTATTTCCGATCAAACTGCCAAATTTCAGCCAATTCGGACATAGTAGATAAAAATGACAAAATTGCCCCCGGCGCGATTTTTGTTTCCGATCAACCAGTCAAATTTTAGCCAATTCCGACACAGTTGCGAAAAATGACGAAATTACACCCTGCGCAATTTTTGTACCCGATCAACTTATCAAATATGAGACCATTCCGACACAGTAGCGAAAAATGATTTAATTGCCATCGGCGCGGTTTTTGTTTCCGATCAACCAGTCAAATTTTAGCCAATTCTGACACTGTCGCGGAAAATGACGAAATTACACCCGGCGCGATTTTTGTTCCCGATCAACCAGTCAAATTTGAGCCTATTCCAACACGGTCGCGAAAAATGACGAAATTGCCCCCGGCGCGATTTTTGTTTCCGATCACCCTGTTAAATTTGAGCCCATTCCGACACAGTTGAGAAAAATGACGAAATTGCCCCCGGCGCGATTTTTGTTTCCGATCAATCTGTCAAATTTGAGCCCATTCCGACAGAGTCGAGAAATATGATGAAATTGTTGCCGGCGCGATTTTTATTTCCTATGAAACTGCCAAATTTCAGCCAATTCCGAAACAGTCGAGAAAAATGACAAAAATTGCCCCTCGGCGCGGTTTTTGTTTCCGATCAACAAGTCAAATTTATGCCAATTCTGACACAGTCATGAAAAATGAAGAAATTATACCTGGCGCGATTTTTGTTCTCGATAAACCTGTCAAATTCGAGCCCGTTCCGACACAGTCGAGAAAAATGACGAAATTGCCCCCAGCGAGGTTTTTGTTTTCGATCAACAAGTCAAATTTCAGCCAATTCCGACAAGGTCGCGAAAATTGACGAAATTACACCCGGCACAGTTTTTGTTCCAGATAAACTTGTCAAATTTGATCCCATTCCGACACAGTCGAGAAAAATGACGAAATTGCCGCAGGCGGGATTTTTATTTCCAATCAAACTGCCAAATTTTAGCCAATTTCGAATCAGTCGAGAAAAATGACAAAATTGCCCCCCGCGCGCGGTTTTTGTTTCCGATCAACAAGTCAAATTTATGCCAATTCCGACACAGTCGCGAAAAATGACGAAATTAAACCCGGCGCGATTTTTGTTCTCGATAAACCTGTCAAATTGGAGCCCGTTCCGACACAGTCGAGAAAAATGACGAAATTGCCCCCAGCGAGGTTTTTGTTTTCGATCAACAAGTCAAATTTCAGCCAATTCTGACACAGTCGCGAAAAATGACGAAATTACACCCGGCGCGATTTTTGTTCCAGATAAACTTGTCAAATTTGAGCCCATTCCGACACAGTCGAGAAAAATGACAAAATTGCCCCCGGCGCGATTTTTGTTTCCGATCAACAAGTCAGATTTCTGCCAATTCCGACACAGTCGCGAAAAATGACGAAATTACACCCGGCTCGAGTTTTGTTCCCGATAAACATGTCAAATTTGAGCCCATTCCGACACAGTCGAGAAAAATGACGAAATTGCTCCGGCGCGATTTTTGTTTTCGATCAACCAGTCAAATTTTAGCCAATTCCGACACAGTCCTGGAAAATGACGAAATTACACCCGGCGCGGTTTTTGTTCCCGATCAACCGGTCAAATTTGAGGCTATTCCGACACGGTCGAGAAAAATGACGAAATTACCCCCGGCGCGGTTTTTGTTCCCGATCAACCGGTCAAATTTGAGGCTATTCCGACACGGTCGAGAAAAATGACGAAATTACCCCCGGCGCGGTTTTTGTTCCCGATCAACCGGTCAAATTTGAGGCTATTCCGACACGGTCGAGAAAAATGACGAAATTGCCCCCGGCGCGATTTTTGTTTCCGATCATCCTGTCAAATTTTAGCCAATTCCGACACAGTTGCGAAAAATGACGAAATTACACCCTGCGCGATTTTTGTACGCGATCAACTTATCAAATATGAGACCATTCCGACACAGTAGCGAAAAATGATTTAATTGCCATCGGCGCGGTTTTTGTTTCCGATCAACCAGTCAAATTTTAGCCAATTCTGACACTGTCGCGGAAAATGACGAAATTACACCCTGCGCGATTTTTGTTCCCGATCAACCAGTCAAATTTGAGCCTATTCCTACACGGTCGCGAAAAATGACGAAATTGCCCCCGGTGCGATTTTTGTTTCCGATCACCCTGTTAAATTTGAGCCCATTCCGACACAGTTGAGAAAAATGACGAAATTGCCCCCGGCGCGATTTTTGTTTCCGATCAATCTGTCAAATTTGAGCCCATTCCGACAGAGTCGAGAAAAATGATGAAATTGTTGCCGGCGCGATTTTTATTTCCTATGAAACTGCCAAATTTCAGCCAATTCCGAAACAGTCGAGAAAAATGACAAAATTGCCCCCCGGCGCGGTTTTTGTTTCCGATCAACAAGTCAAATTTATGCCAATTCTGACACAGTCATGAAAAATGAAGAAATTATACCCGGCGCGATTTTTGTTCTCGATAAACCTGTCAAATTCGAGCCCGTTCCGACCCAGTCGAGAAAAATGACGAAATTGCCCCCAGCGAGGTTTTTGTTTTCGATCAACAAGTCAAATTTCAGCCAATTCTGACACAGTCGCGAAAAATGACGAAATTACACCCGGCGCGATTTTTGTTCCAGATAAACTTGTCAAATTTGAGCCCATTCCGACACAGTCGAGAAAAATGACGAAATTGCCCCCGGCGCGATTTTTGTTTCCAATCAACAAGTCAGATTTCTGCCAATTCCAACACAGTCGCGAAAAATGACGAAATTACACCCGGCTAGAGTTTTGTTCCCAATAAACATGTCAAATTTGAGCCCATTCCGACACAGTCGAGAAAAATGACGAAATTGCCCCCTGCGCGGTTCTTGTTTCCGATCAACCATTCAAATTTTAGCCAATTCCGACACAGTTGCGAAAAATGACGTAATTACTCCCCGCGCGATTTTTGTTTCCGATCAACCAGTCAAATTTTAGCCAATTCCGACACAGTCGCGGAAAATGACGAAATTACTCCCGGCGCGGTTTTTGTTCCCGATCAACCGGTCAAATTTAAGGCTATTCCGACACGGTCGAGAAAAATGACGAAATTGCCCCCGGCGCGATTTTTGTTTCCGATCAACCTGTCAAATTTGAGCCCATTCCGACACAGTTGAGAAAAATGACGAAATTGCCCCCGGCGCGATTTTTGTTTCCGATCAACCTGTCAAATTTTAGCCAATTTCGACACAGTCGCGAAAAATGAACAAATTTCCCCGGCGCGATTTTTGTTTCCTATCAATCTGTCAAATTTGAGCCCATTCCGACGCAGTCGAGAAAAATGATGAAATTGCCGCCGGCGCGATTTTTATTTCCGATCAAACTGCCAAATTTCAGCCAATTCGGACATAG
>NW_019268254.1:0-4966 GCF_002742605.1 Olea europaea var. sylvestris
TCGCGATTTTTGTTCCCGATAAACCTGTCAAATTTTAGCCCATTCCGACGCAGTCGAGAAAAATGACGAAATTGCCCCCGGGGTGATTTTTGTTTCCAATCAACCAGCCAAATTTGAGCCCATTCCGACACATTCGAGAAAAAATGACGAAATTGCCCCCGGCGCGATTTTTGTTTCCGATCAACCAGTCAAATTTTAGCCAATTCCGACACAGTCGCGAAAAATTACGAAAGTGCCCCCGACGCGATTTTTTGTTTCCGATAAACCTGTCAAATTTCAGCCAATTCCGACACAGTCGAGAAAAATGACAAAATTGCCCCCGGCGCGATTTTTGTCTCCGATCAACCAATCAATTTTTAGCCAATTCCGACACAGTGGCGAAAAATGACGAAATTACACCCGGCGCGATTTTTGTTTCCTATCAACAAGTCAAATTTTTGTCCATTCCGACACAGTCGTGAAAAATTACGAAATTGCCCCCGACGCGATTTTTGTTCCCGATAAACCTGACAAATTTGAGCCCATTCCGACGCAGTCGAGAAAAATGACGAAATTGCCCCCGGCGCGATTTTTGTTTCCGATCAACCGGTCAAATTTGAGCCCATTCCGACACAGTCGAGAAAAATGACGAAATTGCCCCGGACGCGATTTTTGTTTCCTATCATCCGGTCAAATTTTAGCCAATTCCGACACAGTCGCGAAAAATGACTTAATTACACCCGGCGCTATTTTTGTTCCCGATCAACCTGTCGAATTTGAGCCCATTCCGACACAGTCGAGAAAAATGACGAAATTGCCCCCGGCGCGGTTTTTGTTTCCGATCAACCAATCAAATTTTAGCCAATTCCGACACAGTCGCGAAAAATGACGAAATTACACCCGACGAGATTTTTGTTTCCTATCAACAAGTCAAATTTGAGCCCATTCCGACACAGTCGCGAAAAATGACGAAATTGCCCCCTGCGCGATTTTTGTTCCCGATAAACCTGTCAAATTTGAGCCCATTCCGACGCAGTAGAGAAAACTGACGAAATTGCTCCCGGGGCCATTTTTGTTTCCGATCAACCGGCCAAATTTGAACCCATTCCAACACATTCGAGAAAAATGACGAAATTGCCCCCGGCGCGATTTTTGTTTCAGATCAACCAGTAAAATTTTAGCCAATTCCGACACAGTCGCGAAAAATTACGAAATTGCCCCGGCGCGATTTTTGTTTCCGATCAACCTGTCAAATTTGAGCCCATTCCGACACAGTCGAGAAAAATGACGAAATTGCCCCCGGCGCGATTTTTGTTTCCGATCAACCTGTCAAATTTGAGCCCATTCCGACACAGTCGAGAAAAATGACGAAATTGCCCCCGGCGCGATTTTTATTTCAGGTCAAGCTGCCAAATTTCTGCCAATTCCGACAGTCGAGAAAAATGACGAAATTGCCCCCGGCACGATTTTTGTTTCCGATCAACAAGTCATATTTCGGCCAATTCCGACACTGTCGCGAAAAATGATGAAATTACACCCGGCGCGGTTTTTGTTCCCGATAAACCTGTCAAATTTCAGCCAATTCCGACACAGTCGAAAAAAATGACGAAATTGAACCCGACGCGATTTTTGTTTCCGATCAACCAGCCAAATTTGAGCCCATTCCGACACATTCGAGAAAAATGACGAAATTGCCCCCGGCGCGATTTTTGTTTCCGATCAACCAGTCAAATTTTAGCCAATTACGACACAGTCGCGAAAAATTACGAAATTGCCTCGGCGCGATTTTTGTTTCCGATCAACCTGTCAAATTTGAGCCCATTCCGACACAGTCGAGAAAAATGACGAAATTGTCCCCGGCACGATTTTTATTTCTGGTCAAACTGCCAAATTTCAGCCAATTCCGACATAGTCGAGAAAAATGACGAAATTGCCCCCGGCACGATTTTTGTTTCCGATCAACAAGTCAAATTTCAGCCAATTCCGACACTGTAGCGAAAAATGACGGAATTACACCCGGCGCGGTTTTTGTTCCAGATAAACCTGGCAAATTTCAGCCAATTCCGACACAGTCGAGAAAAATGATGCAATTGCACTCGACGCGATTTTTGTTTCCGATCAACCAGTCAAATTTTAGCCAATTCTGAAACAGTCGCGAAAAATGTCCAAATTACACCCGGCGCGGTTTTTGTTCCCGATAAAGCTGTCAAATTTGATGCCATTCCGACACAGTCGTGAAAAATGACGAAATTGCCCCAGGCACGATTTTTGTTTCAGATCAACCTGTCAAATTTGAGGCCATTCCGACACAGTCGAGAAAAATGACGAAATCGCCCCCGGCGCGATTTTTGTTTCCGATCAACTAGTCAAATTTTAGCCAATTTCGACACAGTCGCAAAAAATTACGAAATTACCCCGGCGCGATTTTTGTTTCCGATCAACCTGTCAAATTTGAGCCCATTCCGACACAGTCGAGAAAAATGACGAAATTGCCCTCGGCGTGATTTTTATTTCAGGTCAAACTGCCAAATTTCAGCCAATTCCGACACAGTCGAGAAAAATGACGAAATTGCCCCCGACACGGTTTTTGTTTCCGATCAACAAGTCAAATTTCAGCCAATTCCGACACTGTCGCGAAAAATGACGAAATTACACCCGACGCGATTTTTGTTCCCGATAAACCTGTCAAATTTCAGACAATTCCGACACAGTAGAGAAAAATGACGGAATTGCACCCGACGCGATTTTTGTTTCCGATCAACCTGTCAAATTTCAGCCAATTCCGACACAGTTGAGAAAAATGACGAAATTGCCCCCGGCGCGGTTTTTGTTTCCGATCAACCAATCAAATTTTAGCCAATTCCGACACAGTCGCGAAAAATGACGAAAGTACACCCGGCGCGATTTTTGTTTCCTATCAACAAGTCAAATTTTAGCCCATTTCGACACAGTCATGAAAAATGACGAAGTTGCCCCCGGCGTGATTTTTGTTCCCGATAAACCTGTCAAATTTGAGCCCATTCCTACGCAGTCGAGAAAAATGACGAAATTGCCCCCCGGTGCGATTTTTCTTTACGATCAACCGGTAAAATTTGAGCCCATTCGGACAGTCGAGAAAAATGACGAAATTGCCCCTGGTTCGATTTTTGTTTCCGATCAACCAGTCAAATTTTAGCCAATTCCGACACAGTTGCGAAAAATGAAGAAATTTCACCCGGTGCTATTTTTGTTCCCGATCAGCCTGTCAAATTTGAGCTCATTCCGACACAGTCGAGAAAAATGAAGAAATTGCCCCCGGCGCGATTTTTGTTTTCGATCAACCTGTCAAATTTTACCAATTCCGACACAGTCGCGAAAAATGACGAAATTGCCCCGGCGCGATTTTTGTTTTCGATCAACCTGTCAAATTTTATCCAATTCCGACACAGTCACGAAAAATGACGAAATTGCCCCGGCGCGATTTTTGTTTACGATCAACCGGTCAAATTTGAGCCCATTCCGACACAGTCGAGAAAAATGACGAAATTGCCCCGGACGCGATTTTTGTTTCCGATCAACCAGTCAAATTTTAGCCAATTCCGACACTGTCGTGAAAAATGACGAAATTACACCCGGCTCTATGTTTGTTCCCGATCAACCTGTCAAATTTGAGCCCATTCTGACACAGTCGAGAAAAATGACGAAATTGCCCCCGGCCCGATTTTTGTTTCTGATCAACCAATCAAATTTTAGCCAATTCCGATACAGTCGCGAAAAATGTCGAAGTTACACCGGGCGCGATTTTTGTTTCCTATCAACAAGTCAAATTTGAGCCCATTCCGACGCAGTCGAGAGAAATGACGAAATTGACCCCGGCGCGATTTTTGTTTCCGATCAACATGTCAAATTTTAGCTAATTCCGACACAGTCGCGAAAAATGACGAAATTGCCCCGGCGCGATTTTTGTTTCCGATCTACCAGTAAAATTTGAACCCATTCCGACACAGTCGAGAACAATGACGAAATTGCCCCCTGCGCGATTTTTATTTCAGATCAAACCGCTAAATTACAGCCAATTCCGACACAGTCGAGAACATTGACGAAATTGCCCCCTGCGCGATTTTTATTTCAGATCAAACTGCCAAATTTCGGAAAATTTCGACACAGTCGCGAAAATCCGACACAGTCGCGAAAAATGACGAAGTTACACCCGGCGCGATTTTTGTTCCCGATAAACCTGCAAAATTTCAGGCAATTCCGACACAGTCGAGAACATTGACGAAATTGCCCCCTGCGCGGTTTTTATTTCTGATCAACCCCCGACGCGATTTTTGTTTCCGATCAACCAGTCAAATTTTAGCCAATTTCGACACAGTCGCGAAAATCCGACACAGTCGCGAAAAATGACGAAATTACACCCCGCTCTATTTTTGTTCTCGATCAACCTGTCAAATTTGAACCCATTCCGACACAGTCGAGAAAAATGACGAAATTGCCCCCTGCGCGGTTTTTATTTCTGATCAACCAATCAAATTTTAGCGAATTCCGACACAGTCGCGAAAAATGACGAAGTTACACCCGGCGCGATTTTTGTTTCCTATCAACAAGTCAAATTTGAGCCCATTCCGACACAGTCGCGAAAAATGACGAAATTGCGGCGGTGCGATTTTTGTTTCCGATCAACCTGTCAAATTTGAGCCCATTCCGACACAGTCGAGAAAAATGACGAAATTGCCCCCGACACGATTTTTATTTCCGATCAACCTATCAAATTTGAGCCCATTCCGACACAGTCGAGAAAAATGACGAAATTGCCCCCGGCGCGATTTTTGTTTCCCTTCAACCTGTCAAATTTGAGCCCATTCCGACGCAGTCGCGAAAAATGACGAAATTGCCCCCGTCGCGGTTTTTGTTCACGATAAACTTGTCAAATTTGAGCCCATTCCGACGCAGTCGAGAAAAATGACGAAATTGCCCCCGGGGCGATTTTTGTTTCCAATCAACCGGC
>NW_019268255.1:0-4965 GCF_002742605.1 Olea europaea var. sylvestris
CAAAAGTTACGCTCAATTCTTCGCACGCCGACTATCCTAGCGTTCCAAATATAAAAGTGCTCATTCTTCTGAAAAAATGGTCGGAATCCCTCGAACGTCACGAAGACGTTGTGTGTTCAATCCAAAACGGTCGCTACATTTCAAAAAAGTACTCATGGGCCCAAAACGGACGCCGTGAGCAAAAGTTATGCTCAATTATTCGCACGCCGACTATCCAAGCGTTCCAAATATAAAAGTGCTCGTTCTTTCGAAAAATGGTCGAAATCCCTCGAACGTCACGACGAAGTTGTGAGTTCAATCCAGAACGGTGGCTACATTTCCAAAAAGTACTTGTGGGCCCAAAACGAACGCCGTGTGCAAAAGTTACGCTCAATTCTTCGTACGCCGACTATCCAAGCGTTCCAAATATAAAAGTGCTCATTCTTTCGAAAAATGGCCGAAATCCCTCGAACGTCACGACAAAGTTGTGAGTTCAATCCAAAACGGTCTCTACATTTCCAAAAAGTACTTGTGGGCCCAAAACGAACGCCGTGTGCAAAAGTTACGCTCAATTCTTCGCACGTCGACTATCCTAGCGTTCCAAATATAAAGGTGCTCATTCTTTTGAAAAATGGCTAAAGTCCCTCGAACGTCACGACAAAGTTGTGATTTCAATCCAAAACGGTCGCTACATTTCCAAAAAGTACTTATGGGCCAAAAACGGACACCGTGGGCAAAAGTTACGCTCAATTCTTCGTATGCCGACTATCCAAGCGTTCCAAATAGAAAGGTGCTCAGTCTTCCGAAAAATGGTCGAAATCCCTCGAACGTGACGACGAAGTTGTGAGTTCAATCCAAAACGGTCGCTACATTTCCAAAAAGTACTTATGGGCCCAAAACGGATGCCGTGTGCAAAAGTTACGCTCAATTCTTTGCACGCCGACTATCCTAGCGTTCCAAATATAAAAGTGCTCATTCTTTCGAAAAATGGCCTAAATCCCTCGAACGTCACGACGAAGTTGTGAGTTCAATCCAAAATGGTCGCTAAATTTCCAAAAAGTACTTATGGGCCAAAAACGAACGCCGTGTGCAAAAGTTACGCTCAATTCTTCGCACGCCGACTATCCTAGTGTTCCAAACATAAAAGTGCACATTCTTTCAAAAAATGGCTGAAATCCCTTGAACGTCACGACAAAGTTGTGAGTTCAATCCAAAACGGCCACTACATTTCCAAAAAGCACTTATCGGCCAAAAACGGACAGCCGTGTGCAAAATGGTCGCTACATTTCCAAAAAGTACATATGGTCCCAAAACGGACGGCCTGTGCAAAAGTTACGCTCAATTCTTCGCGCGTCGACTATCCAAGCGTTCCAAATATAAAAGTGCTCATTCTTTCGAAAAATGGCCTAAATCCCTCGAACGTCACGACGAAGTTGTGAGTTCAATCCAAAACGGTCGCTAAATTTCCAAAAAGTACTTATGGGCCCAAAACGAACGCCGTGTGCAAAAGTTACGCTCAATTCTTCGCACGCCGACTATCCTAATGTTCCAAACATAAAAGTGCACATTCTTTCAAAAAATGGCTGAAATCCCTTGAACGTCACGACAAAGTTGTGAGTTCAATCCAAAACGGTCACTACTTTTCCAAAAAGCACTTATCGGCCAAAAACGGACAGCGTGTGCAAAAGTTACGCTCAATTCTTCGCACGCCGACTATCCTAGCGTTCCAAATATAAAAGTACTCATTCTTTCGGAAAATGGTGGAAATCCCTTGAACATCACGAAGAAGTTGTGAGTTCAATCCAAAACGGTCGCTACATTTCCAAAAAGTACTCATGGGCCCAAAACGGACGCTGTGTGCAAAAGTTACGCTCAATTCTTCGCACGTCGACTATCCAAGCGTTCCAAATATAAAAGTGCTCATTCTTTCGAAAAATGGTCGAAATCCGTCGAACGTCTGAGTTCAATCCAGAACGGTCGCTACATTTCCAAAAAGTACTTATGGGCCCAAAACGGACGCCGCGTGCAAAAGTTACGCTCAATTCTTCGCACGCCGACTATCCTAGTGTTCCAAATATAAAAGTGCTCATTCTTTCAAAAAATGGCTGAAATCCCTTTAACGTCACGACAAAGTTGTGAGTTCAATCCAGAACGGTCGCTACATTTCCAAAAAGTACTTATGTGCCCAAAACGGACGTCGTGTGCAAAAGTTACGCTCAATTCTTCGCACGCCGACTATCCTAGCGTTCCAAATATAGAAGTGCTCATTCTTTTAAAAAATGGCTGAAATCCCTCGAACGTCATGACGAAGTTGTGAGTTCAATCCAAAACGGTCGCTACATTTCCAAAAAGTACTTATGGACCCAAAACGGACACCGTGTGCAAAAGTTACGCTCAATTCTTCGTCCGGGGACTATCCAAGCGTTCCAAATATAAAAGTACTCATTGTTTCGAAAAGTGGTCGAAATCCCTCGAACGTCACGAAGAAGTTGTGAGTTCAATCCAAAATGGTCGCTACATTTCCAAAAAGTACTCATGGGCCCAAAATGGATGCCGTGTGCAAAAGTTACGCTCAATTCTTCGCACGCCGACTATCCAAGCGTTCCAAATATAAAAGTACTCATTCTTTCAAAAAATGGCTGAAATCCCTCGAACGTCACGACGAAGTTGTGAGTTCAATCTAGAATGGTCGCTACATTTCCAAAAAGTAGTTATGGGCCCAAAACGGACGCCGTGTGCAAAAGTTACGCTCAATTTTTCGCACGCCGACTATCCTAGCGTTCCGAATATAAAAGTGCTCATTTTTTCAAAAAATGGCTGAAATCCTTCGAACGTCACGACAAAGTTGTGAGTTCAATCCAAAACGTTCGCTACATTTCGTAAAAGCACTTATGGGCCAAAAACGGACACCGTGTGCAAAAGTTACGCTCAATTCTTCATACACCGACTATCCAAGCATTCCAAATATAAAAGTGCTCATTCTTTCGAAAAATGGTTGAAATCCCTCGAACGTCACGAAGAAGTTCTGAGTTCAATCAAAAATGATCGCTACATTTCCAAAAAGGACTCATGGTCCCAAAACGGACGCCGTGTGCAAAAGTTACGCTCAATTCTTCGCACGCCGACTATCCAAGCGTTCCAAATATAAAAGTGCTCATTCTTTTGAAAAATGGTCAAAATCCCTCGAACGTCACGACGAAGTGGTGAGTTCAATCCAGAACGGTCGCTACATTTCCAAAAAGTACTTATGGGCCAAAAACGGACACCGTGTGCAAAAGTTACGCTCAATCTTTCGTACGCCGACTATCCAAGCGTTCCAAATATAAAAGTACTCATTCTTTCGAAAAATGGCCGCATTCCCTTGAACGCCACGACGAAGTTGTGAGTTCAATCCAAAACGGTCGCTGCATTTCCAAAAAGTACTTATGGGCCAAAAACGGACACCGTGTGCAAAAGTTACGCTCAATTCTTCGCACTCCGACTATCCAAGCGTTCCAAATATAAAAGTGCTCATTCTTTTGAAAAATGGCCAAAATCCCTCAAACGCCACGATGAAGTTGTGAGTTCAATCCAAAACGGTCGCTACATTTCCAAAAAGTACTTATGGGCCAAAAACGGACACCGTGTGCAAAAGTTACTCTCAATTTTTCTTACGCCGATTATCCAAGCTTTCCAAATGTAAAAGTGCTCATTCTTTCGAAAAATGGCCGAAATCCCTCGAACGCCACGACGAAGTTGTGAGTTCAATCCAAAACGGTCGCTACATTTCCAAAAAGTACTTATGGACCAAAAACGGACACCGTTAGCAAAAGTTACGCTCAATTTTTTGTTCGCCGACTATCCAAGCGTTCCACATATAAAAGTGCTCATTCTCTCGAAAAATGGCCGACATCCCTCGAACGCCACGATGAAGTTGTGAGTTCAATCCAAAACGGTCGCTACATTTCCAAAAAGTACTCATGGGCCCAAAACGGACGCCGTGTGCAAAAGTTACGTTCAATTCTTCGCACGCCGACTATCCAAGCGTTCCAAATATAAAAGTGCTCATTCATTCGAAAAATAGTCGAAATACCACGAACGTCACGAAGAAGTTGTGAGTTCAATCCAAAACAGTCGCTATATTTCCAAAAAGTACTTATGGGCCAAAAACGGACACCGTGTGCCAAAGTTACGCTCAATTTTTCGTACGCCGACTATCCAAGTGTTCCAAATATAAAAGTGCACATTCTTTCGAAAAATGGCCGAAATCCCTTGAACGCCACGACGAAGTTGTGAGTTCAATCCAAAACGGTCGCTACATTTCCAAAAAGTACTCATGGGCCCAAACCGGACGCCGTGTGCAAAAGTTACGCTCAATTCTTCGCACGCCGACTATCCAAGCGTTCCAAATATAAAAGTGCTCATTCACTCGAAAAATGGTCGAACTCCCATGAACGTCACTAAGAAGTTGTGAGTTCAATCCCAAACGGTCGCTACATTTCCAAAAAGTACTAATGGGCCAAAAACGGACACCGTGTGCAAAAGTTACGCTCAATTTTTCGTACGCCGACTATCCAAGCGTTCCAAATATAAAAGTGCTCATTCTTTCGAAAAATGGCCAAAATCCCTCGAACGCCACGACGAAGTTGTGAGTTCAATCCAAAACGGTCACTACATTTCCAAAAAGTACTCATGGGCCCAAAACGGATGCCGTGTGAAAAAGTTACGCTCAATTCTTCGCACGCTGACTATCCAAGCGTTCCAAATATAAAAGTGCTCATTCACTCGAAAAATGGTCGAAATCCCACGAACGTCACTAAGAAGTTGTGAGTTCAATCCAAAACGGTCGCTACGTTTCCAAAAAGTACTTATGGGCCAAAAACGGACACCGTGTGCAAAAGTTAAGCTCAATTTTTCGTACGCTGACTATCCAAGCGTTCCAAATATAAAAGTGCTCATTCATTCAAAAAATGGTCGAAATCCCACGAACGTCACGAAGAAGTTGGG
>NW_019268256.1:0-4965 GCF_002742605.1 Olea europaea var. sylvestris
CGTCGTAACGTATGAGTGATTTCGGCCATTTTTTTAAAAAGAGTGAGCACTTGCATATTTGGAACGCTTGGATTGTTGGCGTAGGAAGAATTGAGCATATCTTTTGCACACGGTGTCCGTTTTGGGACCATTAGTACTTTTTGGAAATGTAGCGACCATTTTGGATTGAACTCACCACTTCGTCGTGACGTACGAGGGATTTTGGCCATTTTTCGAAAGAATGAGCACTTGCATATTTGGAACGCTTGAATTGTCGACGTACGAAGAATTGAGCGTAACTTCTGCACCCAGTGTCAGTTTTGGGCCCGTAAGTCCTTTTTGAAATGTAGCGACCCTTTTGTATTTAACACACAACTTCGTCGTGACGTATGAGGGATTTTGGCCATTTTTCCAAAGTGTGAGAACTTGCATATTTGGAACGCTTGAATTGTCGACGTACGAAGAATTGAGCGTAACTTCTGCACCCAGTGTCAGTTTTGGGCCCGTAAGTCCTTTTTGAAATGTAGCGACCCTTTTGTATTTAACACACAACTTCGTCGTAACGTATGAGGGATTTCGACCATTTTTCAAAAGAGTGAGCACTTGCATATTTGGAACGCTTGGATTGTCAGCGTACGAAAAATTGAGCGTAACTTTTGCATAATGTGTCCGTTTTGGGCCCATAAGTACTTTTTGGAAATGTAGCGACCGTTTTGGATTGAACTCACCACTTCGTCGTGACGTACGAGGGATTTTGGCCATTTTTCGAAAGAATGAGCACTTGCATATTTGGAACGCTTGGATTGTCAGCGTACGAAAAATTGAGCGTAACTTTTGCATAATGTGTCCGTTTTGGGCCCATAAGTACTTTTTGGAAATGTAGCGACCGTTTTGGATTGAACTCACCACTTCGTCGTGACGTATGAGGGATTTTCGCCATTTTTCCAAAGTGTGAGAACTTGCATATTTGGAACGCTTGGATTGTCGGCGTACGAAGAACTGAGCGTAACTTCTGCACCCAGTGTCCGTTTTGGGCCCGTAAGTCCTTTTTGGAAATGTAGCGACCGTTTTGTATTTAACTCACAACTTCGTCGTAACGTATGAGTGATTTCGGCCATTTTTTTAAAAAGAGTGAGCACTTGCATATTTGGAACGCTTGGATTGTTGGCGCACGAAGAATTGAGCATATCTTTTGCACACGGTGTCCGTTTTAGGACCATTAGTACTTTTTGGAAATGTAGCGACCGTTTTGGATTGAACTCACCACTTCGTCGTGACGTACGAGGGATTTTGGCCATTTTTCGAAAGAATGAGCACTTGCATATTTGGAACGCTTGGATTGTCAGCGTACGAAGAATTGAGCATATCTTTTGCACACTGTGTCCGTTTTGGGCCCATAAGTACTTTTTGGAAATGTAGCGACCGTTTTGGATTGAACTCACCACTTCGTCGTGACGTATGAGGGATTTTGGCCATTTTTCCAAAGTGTGAGAACTTGCATATTTGGAACGCTTGAATTGTCGACGTACGAAGAATTGAGCGTAACTTCTGCACCCAGTGTCAGTTTTGGGCCCGTAAGTCCTTTTTGGAAATGTACTGTCGTAACGTATGAGGGATTTCGGCCATTTTTCAAAAGAGTGAGCACTTGCATATTCGGAACGCTTGGATTGTCGCCGTACGAAGAATTGATCGTAACTTTTGCACACGGTGTCTATTTTGGGACCATAAGTACTTTTTGGAAATGTAGCGACCGTTTTGAATTAAACTCACCACTTCTTCGTGACGTACGAGGGATTTTGGCCATTTTTCGAAAGAATGAGCACTTGCATATTTGGAACGCTTGGATTGTCGGCGTACGAAGAACTGAGCGTAACTTCTGCACCCAGTGTCCGTTTTGGGCCCGTAAGTCCTTTTTGGAAATGTAGCGACCGTTTTGAATTAAACTCACCACTTCTTCGTGACGTACGAGGGATTTTGGCCATTTTTCGAAAGAATGAGCACTTGCATATTTGGAACGCTTGGATTGTCGGCGTACGAAGAACTGAGCGTAACTTCTGCACCCAGTGTCCGTTTTGGGCCCGTAAGTCCTTTTTGGAAATGTAGCGACCGTTTTGTATTTAACTCACAACTTCGTCGTAACGTATGAGTGATTTCGGCCATTTTTTTAAAAAGAGTGAGCACTTGCATATTTGGAACGCTTGGATTGTTGGCGTACGAAGAATTGAGCATATCTTTTGCACACGGTGTCCGTTTTGGGACCATTAGTACTTTTTGGAAATGTAGCGACCGTTTTGGATTGAACTCACCACTTCGTCGTGACGTACGAGGGATTTTGGCCATTTTTCGAAAGAATGAGCACTTGCATATTTGGAACGCTTGGATTGTTGGCGTACGAAGAATTGAGCATATCTTTTGCACACGGTGTCCGTTTTGGGACCATTAGTACTTTTTGGAAATGTAGCGACCGTTTTGGATTGAACTCACCACTTCGTCGTGACGTATGAGGGATTTTGGCCATTTTTCCAAAGTGTGAGAACTTGCATATTTGGAACACTTGGATTGTCGGCGTACGAAGAATTGAGCATAACTTCTGCACCTAGTGTCCGTTTTGGGTCCACAAGTCCTTTTTGGAAATGTAGCGACCGTTTTGTATTTAACTCAAAATTTCGTCTTAACGTATGAGGGATTTCGGCCATTTTTCGAATGAGTGAGCACTTGCATATTTGGAACGTTTGGATTGCAGACGTACGAAGAATTAAACGTAACTTTTGCACCCGATGTCCATTTTGGGGCCATAAGTACTTTCTGGAAATGTAGCGACCGTTTTTGATTGAACTCACCACTTCCTCATGACGTATCAGGGATTTCGGTCATTTTTTGAATGTGTGAGCACTTGCATATTTGGAACGCTTGGATTGTCGGCGTACAAAGAATTGAGCAAAACTTTTGCACCCGGTGTCCGTTTTGGGACCATAAGTACTTTTTGGAAATGTAGCGACCGTTTTGGATTGAACTCCCAACTTCGTCGTGACGTATGAGGGATTTCGGCCATTTTTCGAAAGAGTGAGCCCATGCATATTTGGAACGCTTGGATTGTCGGCGTACGAAGAATTGAGCGCAACTTTTGCACCCGGTGTCTATTTTGGGACCATAACTACTTTTTGGAAATGTAGCGACCGTTTTTGATTGAACTCACAACTTCGTCGTGACGTATGAGGGATTTCAGGCATTTTTTGAAAGAGTGAGCACTTGCATATTTGGAACGCTTGGATTACCAGCGTACGAAGAGTTGAGCATAAGTTTTGCACACGGTGTCCGTTTTGGGACCATAAGTACTTTTTGAAAATGTAGCGACCGTTTTGGATTGAACTCCCAACTTCGTCGTGACGTACGAGGGATTTCGGCCATTTTTCGAACGAGTGAGCACTTGCATATTTGGAACGCTTGGATTGCCAGCGTACGAAGAATTGAGCGTAATTTTTGCACACGGTGTCCGTTTTGGGACCATAAGTACTTTTTGGAAATGTAGCGATCGTTTTGGATTGAACTCACCACTTCATCGTGACGTATCAGGGATTTCGGTCATTTTTCGAAAGTGTGAGCACTTGCATATTTGGAGCGCTTGGATTGTCGACGTACAAAGAATTGAGCGTAACTTTTGCACCCGGTGTCCGTTTTGGGCCCGTAAGTCATTTTTGGAAATGTAGCGACCGTTTAGGATTTAACTCACAACTTGGTCGTGACGTATGAGGGATTTCGGCCATTTTTCGAAAGAATGAGCACTTGCATATTTGGAACGCTTGGATTGTTGGCGTACGAATAATTGAGCGAAACTTTTGCACCCAGTGTCCGTTTTGGGCCCGTAAGTCCTTTTCGGAAATGTAGCGAATGTTTTGGATTGAACTCACCACTTCGTCGTAACGTATGAGGGATTTCGGCCATTTTTCGAAAGAGTGAGCACTTGCATATTTGGAACGCTTGGATTGCAGACGTACGAAGAATTAAACGTAACTTTTGCACACGGTGTCCATTTTGGGGCCATAAGTACTTTCTGGAAATGTAGCGACCGTTTTTGATTGAACTCACCACTTCCTCGTGACGTATCAGGGATTTCGGTCATTTTTCGAGTGTGTGAGCACTTGCATATTTGGAACGCTTGGATTGTCAGCGTACGAAGAATTGAGCGTAACTTTTGCACACTGTGTCCGTTTTGGGCCCAGAAGTACTTTTTGGAAATGTAGCGACCGTTTTGGATTGAACTAACCACTTCGTCGTGACGTATGAGGGATTTTTACCATTTTTCCAAAGTGTGAGAACTTGCATATTTGGAACGCTTGGATTGTCGACGTACGAAGAATTGAACGTAACTTTTGCACCCAGTGTTCGTTTTGGGCCCGTAAGTCCTTTTTGGAAATGTAGCGACCATTTTGCATTTAACTCACAACTTCATCGTAACGTATGAGGGATTTCGGCCATTTTTCTAATGAGTGAGCACTTGCATATTTGGAACGCTTGGATTGTCGACGTACGAAGAATTGAGCGTATCTTTTGCACACGGTGTCCGTTTTGGGACCATAAGTACTTTTTGGACATGTAGCGACCGTTTTGGATTGAACTCACCCCTTCGTCGTGACGTATGAGGGATTTCGGCCATTTTTCTAAAGATTGATCACTTGCATATTTGGAACGCTTGGATTGTCGACGTACGAAGAATTGAGCGTATCTTTTGCACACGGTGTCCGTTTTGGGACCATAAGTACTTTTTGGACATGTAGCGACCGTTTTGGATTGAACTCACCACTTCGTCGTGACGTATGAGGGATTTTCGCCATTTTTCCAAAGTGTGAGAACTTGCATATTTGGAACGCTTGGATTGTCGGCGTACGAAGAATTGAGCGTAACATCTGCACCCAGTGTCCGTTTTGGGCCCGTAAGTCCTTTTTGGAAATTTAGCGACCGTTTTGTATTTAACTCACAACTTCGTCG
>NW_019268257.1:0-4965 GCF_002742605.1 Olea europaea var. sylvestris
TTCGACACTTGCATTGTTTTCAAGTGTCAATTGGAAGGAAAAACTGTTTAAAATTAAACTGTCCAATAGGGTAATGCCACGTGGCAAAGTTTAAACCAAAGTGTACACCATTGTGTACATGAAGAATGGTTGTTACTGATTGAACTTTGCTATTTTTACACCGATTTTTGACACGGTGTTTGACACTTGCATTTCCTACCGATTGAACTTTGCTATTTGTACACTGATTTTTGACACGTTCTTTGACCCTTGCGTTTTTGTCAAGTGTCAATTGGATTGGAAAGTTTTTTGAAATTTAAACTGTCCAGCAGGGTAATGTCACATTGCAAAGTGTAAACTAAAGTTTACCCCATAGTGTACATGTCGCAAGGTTCTTACCGATTGAACTTTGCTATTTGTACACTGATTTTTGAGACGTTGTAAGACATTTACGTTGTTGTCAAGTCTCAATTGGATGGGAAAATTGTTTGACATTTAAGCTGCCCAACAGGGTAATGTCATATGGTAAAGTGTAAACTAAAGGGTACACCATAGTGTACATGAAGCAAGGTTTTCACCGATTGAACTTTACAATTTGTACACTGATTTTTGACACATTATTTGATACTTGCATTGTTGTCAAGTGTCAATTGGGTGGGAAAATAGTTTGAAATTTTAACTGTCCAACCGGGTAATGTCACGTGACGAAGTGTAAACTGAAGTGTACACCATAGTGTGCATGTCGCAAGGTTCTTACTGATTGAACTTTGCTATTTGTACATTGATTTTTGACACGTTGTTTGACACTTGTATTATTGCCAAGTGTCAATTGGATGGAAAATCGTTTGAAATTTAAATTGTCCAGTAGAGATATGTCACATGGTAAAGTGTAAACTAAAGTGTACACCATAGTGTACATGAAGCAAAGTTCTTACCGATTAAAGTTTGCTATTTGTACACTGATTTTTGACACGTTGTTTGACACATTCGTTGTTGTCAAGTGTCAATTGGATGGGTAAACTGTTTGAAATTTAAACTGTCCAATAGGATAATGTCACGTGGTAAAGTGTAAACTAAAGTGTACACCATAGTTTACATGTAGCAATGTTCTCACTGATTGAACTTTGCTATTTGTACATTGATTTTGTACACATTGTTCGACACTTGAATTCTTGTCAAGTGTCAATTGGATGGGAAAACTATTTGAAACTTAAACTGTCCAACATGGTAATGTCACGTGGCAAAGTGTAAACTAAAGTGTACACCATAGTGTGCATGTAGCAAGTTTCGTACCGATTGAACTTCGTTATTTGTACACTGATTTTTCACACGTTGTTTGACACTTGCATTTCTTATCGATTGAACTTTGTTGTTTGTACATCGATTTTTAACACGTTGTTTGACACTTGCATTGTTTTCAATTGTCAATTGGGTGGGAAAACTGTTTAAAATTTAAACTGTCCAATGGGGTAATGTCACGTGGAAAATGTAAACTAAAGTGTACACCATAGTGTACATGTAGCAAGGTTCTGACCGATTGAACTTTGCTATTTGTACACTAATTTTGGACATGTTGTTTAACACTTGCATTTTGTCAAGTGTCAATTGGATGGGAAACCTGTTTGAAATTTAAACTGTCTAACAGGGTAATGTCAAGTGCCAAAGTGTAAACTAAAGTGTACATCATAATGTACATGTAGCAAGGTCCTTACCGATTGAACTTTACTATTTGTACACAGATTTTTAACTCTTTGTTTGACACTTGCATTGCTGTCAAGTGTCAATTGGATAGGAAATCTTTTCAAAAATTAAATTGCACAATAGGGTAATGTCACGTGGCAAAGTGTAAACTAAAGTGTACAACATAGTGTACAAGTAGCACGGTCCTTACCGATTGAACTTTGCTATTTGTACAGTAATTTTTGACACGTTGTTTAACACTTGCATTGTTGTCAAGTGCCAGCTGGATTGGAAAATAGTTTGAAATTTAAACTGTTCAAGAGGGTAATGTCACGGGGCAAAGTTTAAGCTAAAGTGTGTACACCATAGTGTACATATATTAAAGTTCTTAACGATTGAACTTTGCTATTTGTACACTGATTTTTGACACGTTGTTTGACACTTACATTGCTATCAAGTGTCAATTGGATGGGAAAAGTGTTAGAAATTTAAACTGTTCACAGGGTAATGTCACGTGGCAAAGTGTAAACTAAAGTGTACACCGTTGTGTGCATGAAGCAAAGTTCCTACTGATTAAATTTTGCTATTTGTTCATTAATTTTTGACACATTGTTTGACGCTTGCATTGTTGTCAAGTGTCAATTGGCTGGGAAAATAGTTTGAAATTAAACTATCTAATAGGTAATGTCACTTGGCAAAGTGTAAACTAAAGTGTACACCATAGTGTACATGTAGCAAAGTCCTTAACGATTGAACCTTGCTATTTGTACATTGATTTTTGATGCGCTGTATAACACTTGCATTGTTGTCAAGTGTCAATTGGATGGAAAAACTATTTGATATTTGAGCTATCCAAGAGTGCAATTTGACGTGGCAAAGTGTAAATTAAAGTGTACATCATAGTGTACATGTAGCAAGGTCCTTACCGATTGAACTTTGCTATTTGTACATTGATTTTGACACGTTTAACACTTGCGTTGCTGTCAAGTGTCAATTGGATGGGAAAATTGGTTGAAATTTAAACTGTCTAATAGGGATATGTCACGTGGCTAAATGTGAACTAAGGTGTACACCATAGTGAGTATGGAGCAAGGATCTTACCGATTGAACGTTGCTATTTGTACACTAATTTTTGACACGTTGTTTGACACTTGCATTGTTATCAAGAGTCAATTGGATGGGAAAACTATTTGAAATTTAAACTGCTCAAGAGGGTAATCTTACGTGGTAAAGTGTAAACTAAAGTGTACACCATAGCGTACATGAAGATAGGTTCTTACAAATTGATTTTTACTATTTGTACATTGATTTTTGACACGTTATTTGACGCTTCCATTGTTGTCAAGTGTCAATTGGGTGTGAAAACTATTTGAAATTTAAACTTTCCAACATGGTAATGTCAAGTGGCAAACTATAGACTAAAGAGTACACCGTAGTGTACATGTCGCAAGGTTCTTACCGATTGAACTTTGCTATTTGTACACTGATTTTTGACACGTTGTTTTACACTTGCATTTCTTACTGATTGAATTTTACTATTTGTACACTGATTTCTAACACGATGTTTGACATTGGCATTGTTGTCAAGTGTCAATTGGATGGAAAAATAGTTTGAAATTTAAACTGTCCAACTTGGTAATGTCACATGGCAAAGTGTAAACTAATGTGTGTACACTATAGTGTACATGTAGCAAAGTTCTTGTCGATTGAACTTTGCTATTTGTACACTGATTTTTGACACGCTGTTTGATACTTACATTGTTGTCATGTGTCAATTGGATGGGAAAACTCTTTGAAATTTAAACTGTCCAATGGGGTTATGTCACGTGACAAAGTGTAAACTAAAGTGTACACCACAGTGTACATGAAGCAAGGTTCTTACTGATTTAACTTTGCTATTTGTACACTGATTTTTGACACGTTGTTTGACCCTGCATTGTTGTCAAGTGTCAATTGGATGAGAAAACTGTTTGAAATTTAAACTATCCAAGACGGTACATGGAAATGTGTAAACTAAAATGCGTACACCATAGTGTACATGTAGTAAGGTTCTTACCGATTGAACTTTGCTATTTGTACACTAATTTGTGACACGTTGTTTGACACTTGCGTTATTGTCAAGTATTAATTGGATGGAAAAACTATTTGAAATTTACACTGTCCAATCAGGATATGTCGCGTGGGAATGGGTAAACTAAAGTGTACACCATAGTGTACATGAAGGAAGGTTCTCATCGATTGAACTTTGCTATCTGTACACTGATTTTTAACACATTGTTTGACACTTGCTTTGTTGACAAGTGTCAATTGGACGGTAAAATTGTTTCAAATTTAAACTGTCCAACAGGAATGTGTCGCATGGCAAAGGGTAAACTAAAGTGTACACCATAGTGTATATGAAGTAAGGCTCTTATCGATTGAGCTTTGCTTTTTGTGCACTAATTTTTGAAACGTTGTTTGACACTTGCATTGTTGTCGAGAGTCAATTGGGTGGGAAAATTGTTTGAACTTTAAACAGTCTGACAGGATAATGTCAAGTGGCAAAGTGTAAACTAAAGTGTACACCATATTATACATGTAGCAAGGTTCTTACCGATTGAACTTTGCTAATGTCACGTGGCAAATTGTAAATTAAGGTGTACACCATAGTGCACATGAAGTTTCCTATTTGTACACTGATTTTTGACATGCTGTTTGACACTTGCATTGTTGTAAGTGTCAATCGGATGGGAAAACTTTTTGAAATTTAAATTGCCCAATAGGGTAATGTCACATGGCAAAGTGTAAACTAAAGTTTACACCATAGTGTACATGTAGCAAGATTCTTAACGATTGAACTTTGCTATATGTAGATTGATTTTTAATACGTTGTTCAACACTTGCATTGTTGTCGAGTATCAATTGGATGAAAAAACTATTTGAAATTTAAAATGTCCAACAGGGTAATGACACGTTGTTTGACATTTAAGTTGTTGTCAAGTGTCAATTGGGTGTGAAAATAGTTTGAAATTTGAAATGTCCAATAAGGAAATGTCATGTGGCCAAGTGCAAACTAAAGTGCACACAATAGTGTACATATGTATCAAGGTTCTTATCGATTGAACTTTGATATTTGTACATTGATATTTGACACGTTCCTTGACACTTGGATTGTTATCAAGTGTCAGTTGGGTGGGAAAACTTATTGAAATTTAAACTGTCCAACAGGGTAATGTCAAGTGGAAATGTGTAAACTAAAGTGTTATCCATAGTATACATGTAGCAAGGTTCTTACCGATTGAACTTTGCTATTTGTACACTACTTTT
>NW_019268258.1:0-4964 GCF_002742605.1 Olea europaea var. sylvestris
TCCAAATATGCAAGTGCTCATTCTTTCGACAAATCGCCAAAATCCCTCGTACGTCACGACGAAGTGGTAAGTTCAATCCAAAATGGTCGTTACATATCCAAAAAGTTCTTATGGGCCCAAAACGGACACCGTGTGTAAAAGTTACGCTCAATTCTTCGTCCGTAGACTCTCCAAGCGTCCTAAATATGCAAGTGCTTAATCTTTCAAAAATTGGCTAAAATCCCTCGTACATCACGATGAAGTTGTGTGTTCAATCCAAAACGACCGCTACATTTCCAAAAAGTACTTATGGGCCCAAAACGGACACCGTGTGCAAAAGTTACGCTCAATTCTTCGTCCGCCGACTCTCCAAGCGTTCTAAATATAAAAGTGTTCATTCTTTCGAAAAATCGCCAAAATCCCTCCTACATCACAACAAAGTGGTGAGTTCAATCCAAAACGGCCGCTACATTTCCAAAAAGTTCTTATGGGCCCAAAACGGACACCGTGTGTAAAAGTTACGCTCAATTCTTCGTCCGTCGACTCTCCAAGCGTTCTAAATATACAAGCGTTCATTCTTTTGAAAACTGGCAAAAATCCCTCGTACGTCACGATGAAGTGGTGAGTTCAATCCAAAACGATCGCTACATTTCCAAAAAGTACTTATGGGCCTAAAACGGACACCGTGTGCAAAAGTTAACCTCAATTCTTCGTCCGCCGACTCTCCAAGCGTTCTAAATATACAAGTGCTCATTCTTTCGAAAAATATCCGAGTTCCCTCATACGTCACGACGAAGTTGTGAGTTCAATCCAAAACGGTCGCTACATTTTCAAAAAGTACTTATGGGTCCAAAACGGACACCGTGTGCAAAAGTTATGCTCAATTCCTCATACGCCGACAATCCAAGCGTTCCAAGTATGCAAGTGTTCATTCTTTCAAAGAATGGCCGAAATCCCTCTTACGTCACGATGAAGTGGTGAGTTCAATCCAACACGGTCGCTACATTTCGAAAAAGTACTTATGGGTCCAAAACGGACACCGTGTGCAAAAGTTATGCTCAATTCCTCATACGCCGACAATCCAAGCGTTCCAAGTATGCAAGTGTTCATTCTTTCAAAGAATGGCCGAAATCCCTCTTACGTCACGATGAAGTGGTGAGTTCAATCCAACACGGTCGCTACATTTCGAAAAAGTACTTATGGGTCCAAAACGGACACCGTGTGCAAAAGTTACGCTCAATTCTTCGTACGTCGACAATCCAAGCGTTCCAAATATGCAAGTGCTCATTCTTTCAAAAAATTGCCAAAATCCCTCCTACGTCACAACAAAGTGGTGAGTTCAATCCAAAACGGTCGCTACATTTCCAAAAAGTTCTTCTGGGCCCAAAACGGACACCATGTGCAAAAGATACGCTCAATTCTTCGTCCGCCGACTCTCTAAGCATTCTAAATATACAAGCACTCATTCTTTCGAAAAATGGCCAGAATCCCTCATACATCACGATGAAGTTTTGAGTTCAATCCAAAATGGTCGCTACAATTCCAAAAAGTTCTTGTGGACCCAAAACGGACACCGTGTGCAAAAGTTACGCTCAATTCTTCGTCCGCCGACTCTCCAAGCGTTCTAAATATGCAAGTGCTCATTCTTTCGAAAAATGGCCGAAATCCCTCATACGTCAGGATGAAGTGGTGAGTTCAATCCAAAACGGTCGCTACATTTCCAAAAAGTTCTTGTGGGCCCAAAACGGACACCATGTGCAAAAGTTACGCTCAATTCATCGTCCGCCGACTGTCCAAGCGTTCTAAATATGCAAGTGCTCATTCTTTCGAAAAATGGCCAAAATCTCTCGTATTTCACGATGAAGTTGTGAGAACAGTCCAAAATGGTCGCTACATTTCCAAAATGTGCTTATGGGTCCAAAAAGGACACCGTGTGCAAAAGTTACACTCAATTCTTCGTACGCCGACAATCCAAGCGTTCCAAATATACAAGGGCTCATTCTTTCGAAAAATGGCCAAAATCCCTCATACATCATGATGAAGTGGTGAGTTCAATCCAAAACGGTCGCTACATTTCCAAAAAGTTCTTGTGGGCCCAAAATGGACACCGTGTGCAAAAGTTACGCTCAATTCTTCGTCCCCCGACTCTCCAAGCGTTCTAAATATAAAAGTGCTCATTCTTTCAAAAAATTGCCAAAATCCCTCGTACGACACGACGAAGTGGTGAGTTCAATCCAAAATGGCCGCTACATTTCCAAAAAGTACTTATGGGCCCAAAACGGACACCGTCTGCAAAAGTTACACTCAATTCTTCGAACGCTGACAATCCAAGCGTTCCAAATATGCAAGTGCTCATTCTTTCGAAAAATGGCCAAAATCCCTCTTACGTCAAGATGAAGTGGTGAGTTTAATCCAAAACGGTCGCTACATTTCAAAAAAGTCTTGTGGGCCCAAAACGGACACCGTGTGCAAAAGTTACGCTCAATTCTTCGTCCGTAGACTCTCCAAGTGTCCTAAATATGCAAGTGCTCATTCTTTCAAAAAATGGCCAAAATCCCTTGTACATCACGATGAAGAAGTGTGTTCAATCCAAAACGATCGCTACATTTCCAAAAAGTACTTATGGGCCCAAAACGGACACCGTGTGCAAAAGTTACGCTCAATTCTTCGTCCGCAGACTCTCCAAGTGTCCTAAATATGCAAGTGCTCATTCTTTCAAAAAATGGCCAAAATCCCTCGTACATCACGATGAAGAAGTGTGTTCAATCCAAAACGATCGCTACATTTCCAAAAAGTACTTATGGGCCCAAAACGGACACCGTGTGCAAAAGTTACGCTCAATTTTTCGTACGGTGACAATCCAAGCGTTCCAAATATGCAAGTGCTCATTCTTCCGAAAAATAGCCAAAATCCCTCGTACGTCACGACGAAGTGGTGAGTACAATCCAAAACGGTCGCTACATTTCCAAAAAGTTCTTACGGGCCCAAAACGGTCACCGTGTGCAACAGTTACGCTCAATTCTTTGTCCGCTGACTGTTCAAGCGTTCTAAATATACAAACGCTCATTCTTTCGAAAAATGGCCAAAATCCCTCATATATCACGACGAAGTTGAGAGTTCAATCCAAAACGGTCGCTACAATTCCAAAAAGTTCTTGTGGGCCCAAAACGGACACCGTGTGCAAAAGTTACGCTCAATTCTTCGTCCACCGACACTCCAAGCGTTCTAAATATGCAAGTGCTCATTCTTTCGAAAAATGGGCGAAATCCCTCACACGTCACGACGAGGTGGTGAGTTCAATCCAAAACGGTCGTTACATTTTCAAAAAGTTCTTGTGGGCCCAAAATGGACACCGTGTACAAAAGTTACGCTCAATTCTTCGTCCACCGACACTCCAAGCGTTCTAAATATGCAAGCCCTCATTCTATCAAAAAATGGTCAAAATTCCTCATACGTCACGATAAAGTTGTGTGTTCAATCCGAGACGGTCGCTACATTTCCAAAAAGTGCTTATGGGCCCAAAACGGACACCGTGTGCAAAAGTAATGCTCAATTCTTCGTACGCTAACAATCCAAGCGCTCCAAATATGCAAATGCTCATTCTTTTGAAAAATTGCCAAAATCCCTCGTACGTCACGCTGAAGTGGTGAGTTCAATCGAAAACGGTAGCTACATTTCCAAAAAGTTCTTATGGGCCCAAAACGGTCACTGTGTGCAACAGTTACGCTCAATTCTTCGTCCGCCGACTCTCCAAGCAATCTAAATATTCAAGTGCTAATTCTTTTGAAAAATGGCCAAAATCCCTCGTACGTCACGCTGAAGTGGTGAGTTCAATCGAAAACGGTCGCTACATTTCCAAAAAGTACTTATGGGCCCAAAACGGACACGTGTGCAAAAGTTACGCTCAATTCTTCGTCCGTCGACTCTCCAAGCGTTCTAAATATGCAAGTGCTCATTCTTTCAAAAAATGGCCAAAATCCCTCTTACGTCAAGATGAAGTGGTGAGTTTAATCCAAAACGGTCGCTACATTTCAAAAAAGTTCTTGTGGCCCAAAACGGACACCGTGTGCAAAAGTTATGCTCAATTCTTCGTCCGCAGACTCTCCAAGCGTCCTAAATATGCAAGTGCTCAATCTTTCGAAAAATGGCCAAAATCCCTCGTACATCACGATGAAGTTGTGTGTTCAATCCAAAACGACCGCTACATTTCCAAAAAGTTCTTATGGGCCCAAAACGGTCACCGTGTGCAACAGTTACGCTCAATTCTTCGAACGCTGACAAACCAAGCGTTCCAAATATGCAAGCCCTCATTCTATCAAAAAATGGTCAAAATTCCTCATACGTCACGATAAAGTTGTGTGTTCAATCCGAGACGGTCACTACATTTCCAAAAAGTCTTGTGGGCCGAAAACGTACACCGTGTGCAAAAGTTACGCTCAATTCTTCGTCTGCAGACTCTTCAAGCGTCCTAAATATGCAAGTGCTCATTCTTTCGAAAAATGGCCAAAATTCCTCATACGTCACGACGAAGTTGTGAGTTCAATCCAAAATGGTGGCTACAATTCCAAAAAGTTCTTGTGGGCCCAAAACGGACACCGTGTGCAAAAGTTACGCTCAATTCTTCGTATGCCGACAATCCAAGGGTTCCAAAAATGCAAGTGCTCATTCTTT
Source organism: Olea europaea var. sylvestris (assembly GCF_002742605.1). Classification (NCBI taxonomy): domain Eukaryota; kingdom Viridiplantae; phylum Streptophyta; class Magnoliopsida; order Lamiales; family Oleaceae; genus Olea; species Olea europaea. The sequence goes on from NW_019268258.1 coordinate 4,651, forward strand.
CAAAAAATGGCCAAAATCCGTCATACGTCACTATGAGGTGGTGAGTTCAATCCAAAACGGTCGTTACATTTCCAAAAAGTTCTTGTGGGCCCAAAACGTACATCGTGTGCAAAAGTTATGCTCAATTCTTCGTCCGTCGACTCTCCAAGCGTTCTAAATAGGCAAGTGCTCATTCTTTTGAAAAATGGCCAAAATACATCGTACGTCACGATAAAGTTGTGTGTTCAATCTGAAACGGTCGCTACATTTCCAAAAAGTACTTATGGGCCCAAAATGGACACCGTGTGCAAAAGTTACGCTCAGTTCTTCGTCCG
>NW_019268259.1:0-4963 GCF_002742605.1 Olea europaea var. sylvestris
CCATCAAATGATCACTTGACTTGATGCGACTACTTTAGACACGGAATTCTCTTTTACACATTCTATATCTTTGAAAAGAAAAAAGAAAAAGAGGTGCGATGGCAAGAGGCGGTGGCACGAGGTGGAAGGGTTGTGCTAGGGATGAATATTGGTTTTATTCCGTTATTATTATTTTAATCATATTTCTCTTGGATTTCACAAGAAACAAGAGGAAGTTTGGGGTGGCGGTGGCGGTGGCAATAGGTGGAAAGTGAGAATTTGGGGAGAAGACATGTTTTGTTTGATTTTTCAACAATTTTTTGATTATCTATAAACTTTGTATTTATAGGAAGTTATCTATACAACTTACTAAAATAATTACGAAAAATGAGATCATGTGTAAAGCACATGATTGTTTAGCAACTTTTCCATCTTTGCTTATCCAAATGGATCTATGTGCACCAACAATAAAGTTACATGAAAATAAATAAATAAATAAATAAAAATAAAACAAAACAAATAGCAGGACCCAGGAGCTCTAAGGAATATAGTTTGAGGACTATGGCTGAAAATTTCTCAAATGTTTATTATTCAGTCATTATTTTGACTATCTCAAGGACTCGGACTCTGACTTTTCTACTTGGCCTGACAATGACTTTCCAATAAAAACCCAATCTTTCATCGTCAAACATCTATTACTATTAAAAATGTATTGCAAAGGTTTGAAACTTTGTGCTTCTAGAATTCTTATGCCTTGAGACGTACTTGGGTAGTTTCGTTTGGTGCAATGCTTAAGACAATTTTGTGTACAGCATGAATTACGATGAATGAAAATTACGAAAAAGAATATTATTAAGTGTCAAGTTTGCCTTCGTTTTCATCTCCATCTGCTTATCCCTTATCCGTGCGTTGCACTTTCTTTGATTCATCAAAAAGTGGTAACTAAACTTATGTCTATATCTTCGATTGATTACTAATGTTTAAGATGTCGAATTTTTATCACTACACTTATCCAAACGCTGGACATTACTCACTGACATAACATCCATTTCAAACCATTAACGGAATTAGTGACGTGGTTCATGGAATGTACATGTGACATCCTGTCACGCCGTTAACGAATTGTCAAGTCTTTGATTTCTTACTAAACTTTGAAAAAGTCTTCGATTAATTACTGAACTTTTTAAAATATCTTTGATTGCTCACTTGCTAACTAAAGCTTGAGGTGATCGAGTTTTGGCCACTAAACTTATAAAAATGACATCAGCCTGTTCGTTAAAAAATGTGTATCGCAAGCGCACGAATTGCGTAAAATTAATAAAGTGGACAAACGAGTCCGAATTATCGATCTACAAGAAATGATTATTCAATTCCACAATAACTAAATTTAATTTTAATATGTAGAATTTTAAGCCGTTTTCGGCATTTGAAATTTAGTCAAATTTATTATGTGTTTTTGTTGGCAACGAAATATACAATAAATTCAAATTTAATTAAATGGATTTTGCAATGAAAATAAATTTAATTAAATGGATTTTGCAACGAAACATACAATAAATTTAACTAAAGTTTGGGTTTTTTGTAACGAAACACACAATCCATTTAATTAATTTTACTGGTTTCTTTGTTGCAAAATTCAAATTTTAATTTAATTTAATTTTAATAATGAAGCACACAATAAATTTGAATTTTTCAAATGATGAAAATAACTTAAAATTCTACAAAAAAATTTGTTAAAATTAATTTCACTATTGTGTAATTCAATAATCATTTATCATGGGATCGACAGCCCAGATTTATTTGTTCACTTTATTACTTTTACCTGATTAGTGTGCTTGCGGTACACATTTTTTAATGAGCAACAAGCCGACGTCACTTTTGTAAGTTTAGTGGCCAAAATTCGACCACATTAAACTTTAGTGATAAATCAAAGACGTTTTTAAAAATTTAGTAAACAATCGAAGACGTGATAATATGTTGATGGTGTGATGAGCACCACATATGCATTCCGTTAGCCACATCACTAATGCCGTTAACGATTTGAAATTAATGTTACGCGAGTGAGTAACGTCCAATGCTTTAATAAGTTTAGTAGCCAAAACTCGACATTTTAAATTTTAGTGAGCAATCGAAGAAACAGACATAAATACAGTGACTGTTGAGACAATTAACTCTCATTATTTGGCAAAAAAAAAAACAATATTTGGAATACTGAATATTTTAAGAATGTGTAGTTAAAAGTAGAAAAAGTTTTGAATTTACGTACAAAATATTTTATTATATTAATGTGCAATAGAAAATAAATATGTAGAAAAAGTAGTTTTGAAAAAAAAAAATACCATCAAACAGGGGATAAATAAATCAACTTCAACTTATTGAACTCAAGCAATTGTAACTACTTTCTCTTTTACTACCACATTTTCACAAACTTACTAAATCGTCAACTGCTAGAGAAAGAGCTTTTGATGAAGAAAAAAATGGTAATCATGAAAATCAACCTAATCATCGTAGAGATAGTGTTGGAAGTGAAACATATTTTCATGTTAGAACTATCACATCATTGTCTGCTTTGATCTTTCTAAACTCTTCCGTAAGTTTACCTCCAAAACTCAAAGTATCTCAAATTATATACCACGACGATAGCAAAATTTAACCTTTTATTTAAATAAATAGACTCAACGCCTTCTCGTGGCTAGGCCATCTTTATCACCTAGGCTAATATGAAGCATTTAAATAGAGTTGGCTGTATTATCTGTCTCTTGATGAATAAAACTTTTCTTTACATCTAAACTTGCATTTTTTTTCGTTTTTCAGAATACTACCTTGTGGAGGAGGTCATGCCCATCGCACTCATATACTAGCTAGCAATATGAATACGGTGAACACGAGCGATCATAAGTGGGCGATGCAATGTGAAGTTTGTCTACAACATAAGAGGCATCTTGGTCTTCCATTATCCCTTTGGACATAAAAAAGTTAAGTTAAAATTATTGAGTAATTTTTTTTTTTTTTTTGTCTTTAAATAACTAAGAGCATGTTTGGTTCGGATTAAAATCTGATTTTAATCTAAGTCAACGCCAAATAATCAATATTAACTACATTTTTTATGGGTCCCACAGCTTTTCAATTATACATTTCAAAAACTTCTATCACAATCTACTAAAAAATCTAATTTTAATCCCCACTAAATACCTTCTAAACAATCGGGGCATTCCCGTGTAGCCTGAAACCACCCCGCCGCCCCTTAGAAGCGAGGCTCTTGATCTTCAAGTGAAATTTTCATTCCTAGTAATTCTATACAATAACCTTTAAGCATGTTAGCCAAACCCCTAAAACACATTGGATGGCCTAATAAGCTTCGGCCATCCAAACAAGAAATGGACCTCATCCAAGACTAATCTTCCAGGAAAAATTCATTACTACTAGACATTAAGATTAGAATTTCTAAAGTATCAAACTTGTAGAGTTTTTTCAAAAATCAAGTGATAAAAAAATCAATTTATTACCACCTCATACCATACCTCACATACCTCAACCTATTACTCAATTCAATTATTCCCAAATCCACCCCCGTTTCCCATACCCACAACCATCGAAGCTAGTTGTCGCCTGTCACCATCGATCCTCGTTGCAGCCCATTGTTGTCGGATGCCCAATACCCACCCATCCTTCCCACCACCTATGACCACCACCTGAAATTAGATCTCTGAAATTGTCTTTAAACCGACATCGATTACCTTCTTCTTCATAAGGGTACACATATTCCTCAAATTCAAAATACATATTCACCTAATTTTAAATTTACATGTTCTAATACAGCTCCATTAACCACCAGCTTCCACCTAAATCCTTCAGTAAATACAAATTAAATCTCGATATAGAATCATAATGACCAGACCCGTGTTATATGTGACTAACTGTGATTAAATTTGTCTTCGGTGTGATCGGATCTATCCTGGTCACTTATAGTCGTAGTTTAGATAGATATGATCACAAACAGTCACAACGAAGAAGGACTTGGTTACTGTTGTTTAGAGATTATAAGATCAAAAATCATGGAGAAAAACATTAGTATAACCATCATAAGATGTATAAATCATGAATTCTCTTTCAATTCTAAAGGCGGCTTGAAAGTGTTGAACCAAGTCCGAAGGATGAGAAGAGGATGAACATGACAACGTTGAAGTGCAAGTAGATGTGATGTTGAACTTACAACTAAGATTAATGGAATTCAAGTTGAAATTATCAGACGGGCAAGATTTAGTCTGGTAAGTTTTGCTGATGTCATTGGACTAGAAGGTTAGGATTTCTTTCTGTTTCGCGCGGGTAGTCGCTAACAATTAAAAAGGCATCAGACGATTGTGTAAGGAACAGACTTCTTGAGACAAAGTCCCAAAAATGGGTGTTTTATTGGCGATGATTTACAACTGGAAATAAATAGAATGCCTCCAAGGGGCGCAAGCACACGAGTACTAAAAGAAGTGTTTAAGTTTAAACTGAGAAACCGAAATTACATATTCTCTGTTTGAGAGTGTTTGATTCGGGGTCTTTTTCTCTATGTCTTCTCTTCCTTTTATATTCCCTTGATGATTTCTTCGTGACAAACCGCTTGGAAACTGCTTGATTGTTGTATAACTACCCACTTTCTTTATGGTGGCTAACTTGTCGTGGAACTACCGTCTCTAACTGTTGCCATTACTCTTTGTCGTTCAACCGCCTTCAACTGGGCTCTTTGAATCGTAGAATGTGATAAGATCACTCAATAACTGCTTCAATAACTGCTATTCTGGATAACCATAATGTTTTATGCTTACTAAGATCCTGAGCGATTCGAAGGTTTGGGCGAGAACAGGGTCATCGCTCTGGGCGACCGTAAGGTACTCTATTCGCTCAGATTTTGAGCGTTTTGCAAGCTTGGGCGATGATGTTATCGTGTTCGTGGGCTTCCATCGCATTCATCAATAATCCTGATCGGACCTTTATC
>NW_019268260.1:0-4962 GCF_002742605.1 Olea europaea var. sylvestris
TAATTGTATAGAAGAGTTTAATGTGATCACATGTACATATTGACATCTTTTTGATTAATTTATGGATTGTACTTTTATTATACATGATCGAAATGTCTATTCTACATTATACATGATTAATTATTTAATTTAGTAGGAGTTCGAAGGTAGTTAGAGATCATGTTACTCTACCTCGAAGTTGTGATTTTGTGCTTTGAAATTAATTTTTGTGATAATGAAACATAGGATAATTGACTATGATTGGAAACATAGTAAACATTCGACTCTACGCATAGTGTTAAATTATCATAAATCTTAATTTGCATGAGTGCAAAGTGATATTTGTGCATGAAAAGACTTTAAATGTTTGTCTCTAAACAGACAAGACATCGAAAATATCACTCTAACCTTAATAATGGTGACAAATTGAATGGCAAAACCCATAATAATTGACGTCATAAAATTTGGGATCCAAGTATGGGTCAGATTACTTAACATCAAAGAGATCAAGATTCTTACTAGTCATAGAAAAAAAATAATCCACATTTTGGTAAGTTTTATGGTAAATGATCTCATTAGTGGGTATGACCAATTTTCGACTGCTCATAATATCTGAATGCATCTGAGAGAGAAATATGGTGATACTAATGTGACTAGACCTAGATAGCTAACAATTAATTTTAACACTAATAAGAAATCTCATCATCATAACATCAAACATCATGTTAGGATTATGTCTAACATGATCACGAAGATGAAGTCGGTCAGTCACATAGTCTTTGATAAGCAGCAAATTCAGGCTTTGATCCGATCTTTTCCTAATATAATAGGAACATCTAAAAGTCAATCTGACTCGCAAAGATAGCATCAAAACTTTTATTGATTATGCGCAACATGTTAAACTACAGGATGAGCAGCTAGGAGTAGTTAAATCCATTGGACATGCTTTTTGTGGTTGCATCTAGTTCAAAAAAAGCTTTGGGCTTTAAATGTAAAAAAATTGAAACAAGAGCGAGAAAGAAATAGGAAAAAGGATTGGGCATGGACCTAAAAAGAACAAGACCAAACGCAACAAGGAAAAATGGTTCAAAAAGAAGAAAGAAAAGAGCAAGTTGAAATGCTATAATTGTCATGCTAAGTTATTTTGCTCAGGACCGTCCTTAGCCAAAGAAGGTGGCTATTGGAGATATTTCTTTTGGTGTTGTTTATGTTTCTAGCACAATTGTGTTAACTAAATCTTATCCTATGTGGATTGTAGACTCAGGGGTGACAAACAATATAACTAAGGATTGAGAAGCGTTTGTGGAGTTCCTTTGATATCTAGCTAGTATAAAGTGGATATATGTTGGAAACGATGATAAGGTGAGGTGAAAGAGATTGTTGCTTAGAAGTTACACTTGAGTGAAGATCGTATTATTCTACTTTGTGATTTCCTATTTGTGTTAGGGATACGTCAAAACTTAATTTTAGTTGCTTTCTTTAAAAATTAGATTTCAGTTTAAACAATAATGGGAATTCTGTTGTTATAAACAATGGCAATATATATAATGGATCCTGCTATCTCTGCGATAATTTTTTGTGTTGGATTGTGAAATACTTATAAATATTACTTAAATAGATTTTTTACTATGAATGTGTCTTCTTCTAAATATATGAATGTGGATACATGTATACAGTAGCTAAATTAGGACATATTAGGTAAGAGATAATGAATAGATTAATCAAAGAGAGACTACTAGGTTCAATCTCTAAAGTTTCTTTGTTCATTTGTGAACATTGCCTAATAGAAAAACAATACGTAAACCATTTAGTAAGACTTTGAGGTTCAAATTTCCATTACAATTAGTCCATTCTCATATTTTTGGTCCTATGAATGTGAGGGAAAGACATGTAGCTTCTTACTTCGTTAAATTTAAATATGATTTCACATGGTGTGGTTTTTTTTTGTTTGATTTCTCATAAGTTAGGGGTATTGGACTACTTAAAACGATAGATAATTAAATAGAAAGAAAGGTGAAAACCTTAAAAATTGATCGAGGATATGAATATCTATCTGAAGGGTTCAACTATGTAATGAAAAGGGAGTTTTACATAATTTACTATTCTCAGTACACCACAACAAAATATTGTTACTAAGATGAGGAATATAATATTGCTCAAAATGATATGTTCTATGATAGCGCAAGCAAATTAGACATATATTGGCACATGTAACGTTGTGATCGAAATCAGTTCCTACAGTACCATATTAGCTTTGGATATATAAATAGCCCGATTTAAGCTATCTTATACCTTGGGGATCAATAGCATGCATCCACGATCCCTAAAGCAAGTTTGGAAAGTTGTATCTAAAAGACAAAAATATGTATCTTTATCAAATACTTGGATCAATCCAAATGATATGTGTTTATAAGTAAAAACTAATAGGAGCAAAAGGAAACACTTCCACTTGTTGATCCAAGTGGGAGTAATCTATCTCCAAGTAATAGGGTTGACATTGTAGCTCACACTTCAAAAGAGTACTAGATAAGTATGGCTAAACATCATTTCGAGATTAAAAGACAAGTTTTTCTAGTATTTTTAGAACATGGTGAAGAACTTAAATCAATACATGAAGCTCTATCAAGACCTACAAAGAAAAAGTGGAAGATTACAATGAAAAAGAAATGAAGTCGATTAAATCAAATCAAGCCTAGGGCTTGTTTGATTTTTCAACTAGTAGAAAAGCTTTTGGAAACAAACGAGCTCTCAAGATAAAGCAAAAAGCTGATGGTATAAGACCCGCATGGTAGCAAGGGTTATACTCAACATGAGGATATAGATTACAAAGATACATTTTTCACTAGCTGTGAGATTTACTTCAATTTACTATGCTTAGACATAATGGCACGTTTAGGTTTAGTTAAATCAAATGAACATAAAGACGACATTTCTCAATGGAGAAATCTACATACAACAAGTAGTAAGTTTCATTGAAACAGTCCAAGAGAATAAAGTTTGTAAATTAAAAAGATCAATCTATGTCATAAAGTATTTTTTAGAAAGTGGTCTGATGTTTGACAAAATGATAATATAGAACAACTCTGTCATATTGGACGAAGATCACTGTATTTATTCAAAAAAGTCTAATAAGAATAAAGTTTGGTTGTCGTCAAATTTTAACAAGAAGGATATGGGTGAAGCAGATTATATATTAGGTGAAAAAATTCACAGAGAGATCGTTTGAAGAAAATTCTTGCTCTATCAGATGAATAATATATAATGAAGATTCTTAAACATTTCAAAATAGAAAATTGCAATCCCATAGACGTACCTATATCAAAAGTCGAAAATCTTCACGTGTCCTAAAACTCTTGAGAAAAAGAAGAAATTTCAAGAGCATCATACTCTAGTGTGATTTGGAGGTTAAAGTACGCTATGATATGTATTTGTCCTGACATTTGTTATACCACTAATCTGATCAGTAGGTATCAATCTGATCCTCGAAAGAGAACATTAGAAAGCTGTTAAGAGGACATTGAGATATTGAATGTTACTGCTAGTTATTCCATGTATTATCAAATAAATGATTTGTAGTTAAAAGGATACATAGATTCTACTTGGGTTGGGACCAAGATGTGCACAAATCAATTTCGAGATATGCATTCTTGCTTTATAATGGCACCAGCTATTCGAGTGTAAAAAAACGACATGCCTTTCTTGTATATAAGAGGAAAAAATTATGGCATATGCATGAGCAGTATTAGAAGCTATTTGGTTAAAGAAATTATTTTAGCATCTAAGAATTTCTAACAATGATATAGGGCCTACATTTATTTATTGTGATAGTCAAGCTACTATAACATATACGAAGGATCTCGAGTAATATAGTAGAACCAAATACATTGACACAAAATATAATTGTGTACGAGACATCATATTAAAGAAAGAAGTGACTTTGCAGTACATTTCAACGCATCAAATAGTTGGTTCGTTTACTAAACCAATACTTAGATATGTATTTATGACACATGTTAAATCTTTAGGATTTTGTAGAATTTTGTAATGTACCTTGTAAAATCTTAAATATCCATCAATGAACAAATCTTTTTGAGTTCATCCTTTATTTTATTTATTATGAGTAATTTGAATGCACACATAGAAAGAATGTCGAACATGTAAGGATTGGCTCACTCACATGAGCAATGCACCTCAAATATTTTGATATGTTCTGAGATGAGATAAAGAAATCATGTTGTGTGTGTGATCCAATCACCTTGATTAAGAATCAAAATGAGATTACAATAAGTAATTGAAGTTGATTCCTTTTTTCCACAAGACTTATTTATGTTGCTAATTGAGTTCTAAGTTAAGATTGCGTAGAGAAATAATATAAGGAGGACTCAAGTTAAACTTTGAGAATTGCTTGAACTATGATATGTGCAATGTAATGTGTGCTTTGACGACCTATGGAAAATGAAATAGATCTTTGATTTTTAATATATAACCTCATTTAATATACCCTTTTTTTTATTTTTAACTGTTTTTTGAGACTTTATTATAGTTTTTCTACTTTAGCATATTGTCAATGATCATGAATGATTTGGTCTAATGGGATATGTCTAGGAAAGCAGCTCTTTTAAGTTTTAGAGATTCAAGTAGAAAATGAAGGACTATTCTATCTAACACATTGGTATTCACCGGTCAGATAATTGTGTTAACTAATTGATGTTTTTGACACAATTATGAATGCAACATATGGCGTAGAGTTTAAATATGTTCTTGATTTATTGAGGAATCAGAAATAGTACTTGAACTAGATGTTATACAATAAGTCTTTGGCATTATGAGAAATAAGATTTCTCTTATAGAACTATTATATATCCTTAAGGTGTATAACATTGAATGCTCTAAGTTACTTGTGGGTCGCATGATCCATTTATCAGTATGATCCATGTGAGCTAAATGTTTTGGATAGATCTAATTGATGATTGATGATTTTAG
>NW_019268261.1:0-4962 GCF_002742605.1 Olea europaea var. sylvestris
TTTAAAATTATCGTTGGCACAAGAGCAAGAGTTTTAGTAAGAGCATAGGAGTACTTTATCTCAATTGTGGTAGGTGTTTAATTCTTAAGGACTTTTATATGTCTCGCAAATGAAGCAAAAATTTGTTCTCTGTTTTTTATTTAATATGATAGAGTTATTCTACAAAATCAGCGTCTGATGCACTTAGCATTTTAATGAATAAAGTTCTTGTTTGCGCTGGACATTTGATTAATGGTCTTTATATTTTAAACTATTCCACATATGAAATAAAAAGATTACTCTCGTACAGCATATAATGCCGCATCATACTAGTGATACATATTTATGGCGTATTGGACAAATCGACGTTAGCAAAGTATAAAACTGACTAGAGATGGTTTAATTCTTGTTTGGAAGGCAATATGACCAAGGTATCCTTTTTCGACAAAAGGATAAAGCCAAAGATGTATTGGAACTAGTGCATTCTGATATGTGTGGACCTATGAATACACTTGAGAAGGGGAACTACAAGTATTTTTTATAGATGATTACTCTAAATTCAAATATATTTACCTAATATCTTGAAAGTCAAATCCTTTGAGAAATCAAAAGAGTATGAGACTAAGGTCAAGAAATATTTGGGTAAGAGTACTAACATATTTTGATCTTATCAAGGTGGTAAATACCTCTCAGAAGAATTCAGGGACACTTAACAGAAAATGGTACTATTTTTTAACTGAATAAGCTTGATATACCCAAAATGAGTGGTTTTTTCAAAAAGAAGAAACACAACATTGTTAGATATTGTTAGGTAAATGAAGAGTTTCACAGCTCTACCTATCTCATTTTGGAATATAAATTGAAAACATTTAGATATATTTTTAACTTAGTTCCTTCTAAGTCTGTTCTTAAGACTCTTCCGAAATTTTGGAATGGATTCAAGTCCTGCTTACATTACAACCAAGATTTGGGGGTCCAGCTTATGTGCTAAAAGAGAAGGCAGAAAAGTTGGAGTCTAGGTTAGAGATGTACTTGTTTGTGGAATATCCTAAAGATACTAAGGGATAATTTTTATAGTCATCTAGATAGAAAGGTTTTTGCTAGCACAAATGTAACCATCCTGAAGGATAAGTATACCAATTATCTACGTCCAAGAATAAGGTAGTGTTAGAAGAAATGAGTGGGAGCAATTCTATCTCATCAATTCCTGGAACACAACCTAGGGTAGACATCCCATGATGTCAAGTAAAAACCTGGGCAACGTGATCTAAGTGGGACAAATAAGTAGTCATCTGATCCAATAGATCGATAGAACGTTGAAGGTAATGACATCACTTAATGGTAATGCCAGCATTGATAAAAAAATATTACGTTCCAACGATGCTACAGTCCTAGATCAATCATCCTTGAACAAAGTCGGAAGATTATCAATTCACCTTCAAGGTAATTGTTGAGTGGAGAGTCCAATACGATGATCTCCATGGTTCAAGTTGATGATCTAACTTCATATAAGGAGATTGTGGATGATGTGGATGCAACGATCTATTTATGAATTGAAGCAAACATCGAGATCTTGGATAGAGATTCGACAAAGTGATTAAGACATTTGATTTTAATCAGAATTTTGATGAATCCTGTATCTATAAGAAGATACAAGACAAAATTGTATTTTTCCTAGTGCTTATGTAGATGATATTCTATTCATTAGAAATAATGTGAGTGTGTTATAGTCTATGAAAGTGTGGTTGGCCCGACAATCTCATATGAAAGACTTAGTAGAGCTAGCTATGTTCTGGGTTTTAGATCTTGAGAGACTGAAAGAACAAGATGATAGTTTTTGCCCTAAGTCTTACACGTTGATAAGATACTTGTCAGATTTGTGCTATGCAAGATTTTGCTCACAGGAATCGAATCCAACTCTTTAAGGATCAGTCTGTGAATACTGCTAAAGAGATTGAGTACATGAGTGGGACACCTTATGCGTTGGCAGTAGGTAATCTCGTATATGCTATGCTGTGCAATAAACCTAGAATTTGTCATACTGTTGGTGTGGTGAGTTGAGATCTATTTAACCTTATGATCGAAATATTGAATAGCGATAAAGTATATCTTTTAGTGCCTCTGGAGAACAAAGAATTACATGCTTATCGCTAGATCTTATTTCGATATGTTAAAATGATTCGAACTTCCACAATGATGAAGACTGTCACAAGTAGGGATGGCAATGGGATAGGTTCGGGGCGGGACGGAAGGCGGGACACCTCCGTCCCGCCCCATCCCATCTAAGGTGGGACAGGGTCGGGGCTAGTTTTTGCCCCGTTTGTTGCCCCATTTAATTTTTTTCTTTTACATTTTCAAATAAAAAAATTAATTTTATTATTTATTTTTGCTTCATGGGACGGGTTCGCGGGGGTTCGATGCTGGGCATTCTCGTCCCACCCCGCCCCACCAACCCGTCGGGACGGGTTTTTTTGCTATCTCTAGTCACAAGTCTACATCGATATCGTTTACACTTGATGGTGGTGTCATTATTTGGACAAATATCAAGCAATTGTGCATTGTTGATTCCACTATTGATGCCAAATATGTGGCAGCTTATGAAGCTACTAAATTGGCTATATGACTTTGAAATCTTAAGGGAAATCAAGGTGGTGCCTACATCTACACCTGTCTTTACACTGTATTAGGATAACAATGGGATTGTGGCAAATGTTAAAGAACCATGAGTCATCAAAGGGGTAAACACTTTGAACGAAAATATCATCTCTTAAGAGAGATAATTGATAGAGAAAATGTGGTTCTCAGTAAGAATGCTACTAGGATAATCTTGTCGACTCATTTACTAAAAGCCTAATGGCTAAGTTTTTGAGGAATATCTACAAGACACAAGGTTGCAAGGCATGACACAGTTACTTTAGGGCAAGTGGGATATTTGATAGGTTGTGTGCCCATATAGTATATTTTGCTATGATAAAATAATCATTTATTATAAATAAATTGTGGTTTTATTTATTTATCGGATTATTTATTATTGAGCATACAAATTTAAAGTGCCTATGATCACTTGAAATAATATAAGTTGGGTACTTGCGTTAAGAAGTACAGTGTGACATATCTTATATTTTGATCATAAATAATTTGTTTACAACCAATGTATGAGGGTTGGCACCTTGTACTGGAAGGTTGTAGTGTTGACCAAGTTACTATTTAGGTTTGTGATTTGTCCTTATCACAGAAATAGTTAAAGATGACACTAGTACACTTGGAGTGTATTGAACGGATCGCGTATTGAATTTAATTCTATAGCATGATAGTGCAGAGAATTAAATTCCACTAGACTACTGTGTATTTCATCTAAATCCCTTAACAGGATATGTATATCTTTTCGTGATTTTAATGGTTCTTTGATTCATCAATGAGTGAGAATAATTTAATTGGTCAAATATCTCGATGAATTGGGAACTTGAGAATGAGCGGAAGAGAGAACATAAATTCGTGTCGGGAACCGTCACCCTAAACTATGGGTAGAGTGACTACTTAAGTATTTTCTAGTTGAATGGTTAAAATTTGAGCTCAGTGTTTACCGATGGCTAAAATTCGACATCTGTGACAAGTTCATAGGACCGTTGAAGAAAAATGAAACTTAAGTTAGTAAGAATAATTAGAAGGGCAAAATGGTCATTTATGCTCATACCTAATTATCGGATCTCGGACGGGGATAAAGTACATGTACGACAGGTCAAAGAAAAGTATTACAGATTTATTGACTTCTGTAATCTTATATATTTCGAGAGTTAAGTCTTTTGCCTTTAGTGAAAAAAGCAAAGACTAATAACTAAATTAGGTGGTCTAGTGTCTACTAGACATGATCTAATTATTGGAGCTTGGAAAATATATATCCGATCAGGTCCCTGTGGTAGCTCCATAAAGTATTGGAACTTAATTACGATAAGTATGATAGTTTTGGGCTTAATTTTAATTACAATAAAGTTTTGTACTTAGTTATAATTACTACGAAAGTTGTAAATGTGATTATACTTGTAATTGAAGTTCTAGGACTACACATGTAATTAAATGTAAACTAATTGGATTTGGACTTTAATTTTAATTAGAACTCCTATTTGAATGTGGAATTATTATTGTACAAGGATTGAAACTTTTCTATCCCTATAAATAGAGATTAGATGGATCTCAAACATCCTATGAAATGGAATTATACAACATTCATAATACATAATTTTATGGTGTTCAAATTTTGAAGAGAGAAATTATTTTTCTTGATTCTTTCAATTGTCCAATTCAAGAATTAATATCTGGATTAATTAAAAGAAGATATCCACACGTTGGTGTAGTATTTGCGTTGGAGAATACCGTAAAAGGTTTGAAGCACCAAGATTCTTGCAATTAAAGAAGCCGGAAGTTCACGGATCAGAGTTAATTCAAAGGTTGATCATCGAACTTAGGTAAAAGATTCAAATTCTTTAATTTTGTTATAACATACACGTTAACATCTAGACAATCCCGTTTATTGAATTAAAGAAAATTTGAATTTCTGGATAACTTCGCTTCCGCATTCCAACACCTTCTGCCTTCATGGCTGTGATTACACTCCTCTTTGTGTGTCTTCCATTGGCAAGCCAAAGCAACTGAAGAGAAAGAGTGGTTAAGAGGTTTTGGGTTGGTTTTCCTGAGGACGTGGATTGGTTGGATCTATACTGAGCCCAGAGAAGTCATTGGGGTCAAATCTTCCACGACAAATTCGAATATGTTTACGCTGATAAGGGGTTTGTATATATGTTGTATTAACAACAATTATCAGAACTCAGTACAGTAGCAAGTAACAACAACAAACTTCTTTTCTACTGTGATTTGGAACAAGGATAGGTGCATATATATATAAAATAGATTAAAAATAAAATTTTCAGGATAAAATGTGATTCATTTCCCTTCTGATTTCTTGGTCATTCTTATTTCTTCTGTACT
>NW_019268262.1:0-4959 GCF_002742605.1 Olea europaea var. sylvestris
ATCCCTCGTACGTCACGACGAAGTGGTGAGTTCAATCCAAAACGGTCGCTACATTTCGAAAAAGTTCTTATGGGCAAAAACAGTCACCGTGTGCAAGAGTTACGCTCAATTCTTCGTCCGCCGACTCTCCAAGCGTTCCAAATATGCAAGTGCTCATTCTTTTGAAAAATGACCAAAATCCCTCGTACGTCACGACGAATTGCTGAGTTCAATCCAAAACGGTCGCTGCATTTCCAAAAAGTAATAGTCCCAAAATGGACATCGTGTGCAAAAGTTACGCTCAATTCTTCATCCGTCGACTCTCCAAGCGTTCTAAATATGCAAGTGCTCATTCTTTCGAAAAATGGCCAAAATCCCACATACATCACGACGAAGTGGTGAGTTCAAACCAAAATGGTCGCTACATTTTCAAAAAGTACTTATGGGCCCAAAACGGACACCGTCTGCAAAAGTTACCCTCAATTCTTTGTCCGCCGACTTTCCAAGCATTCTAAATATGCGAGTGCTTATTCTTTTGAAAAATGGCCGAAATCCCTCGTACGTCATGACGAAGTGGTGAGTTCAATCCAAAACGGTCGCTGTACTTCCAAAAAGTACTTATGGGCCGAAAACGGACACCGTGTGCAAAAGTTACGCTCAATTCTTCATCCGCCAACTCTCCAAGCGTTCTAAATATGCAAGTACTCAATCTTTCGAAAAATGGCCAAAATCCCTCGTACTTCACGGGGAAGTGGTGAGTTCAATCCTAAACGGTCGCTACATTTACAAAACGTACGTATGGGCCCAAAACGGACACCGTGCGCAAAATTTACGCTCAATTCTTCATCCGTCGACTCTCCAAGCGTTCTAAATATGCAATTGCTCATTCTTTTGAAAAATGGCCAAAATCCCTCGTATGTCACGATGAAGTGGTGAGTTCAATCCAAAACGGTCGCTACATTTCCAAAAAGTACTTATGGGCCCAAAACGGACATCGTGTGCAATAGTCACGCTGAATTCTTCGTCCGCTGACTCTCCAAGCATTCCAAATATGCAAGTGCTCATTCTTTCGAAAAATGGTCAAAATCCCTCATATGTCACGACGAAGTGCTGAGTTCAATCCAAAACGGTCGCTACATTTCCGAAAAGTACTTATGCGCCCAAAACGGATACCGTGTGCAAAAGTTACGCTCAATTCTTCGTCCGCCGACTCTTCAAGCGTTCGAAATATGCAAGTGCTCATTCTTTTGAAAAATGGCCAAAATCCCTCGTACGTCACGACGAAGTGGTGAGTTCAATCCAAAACGGTCGCTACATTTCGAAAAAGTTCTTACGGGCAAAAACGGACACCGTGTGCAAAAGTTACGCTCAATTCTTCGTCCGCTGACTCTCCAAGCGTTCCGAATATGCAAGAGCTCATTCTTTCGAAAAATGGTCAAAATCCCTCGTATGTCACGACGAAGTGCTGAGTTCAATCCAAAACGGTCGCTACATTTTCAAAAAGTACTTATGGACCCAAAACGGACACCTGTGCAAAAGTTACGCTCAATTCTTCGTCCGCCGACTCTTCAAGCGTTCGAAATATGCAAGTGCTCATTCTTTTGAAAAATGGCCAAAATCCCTCGTACGTCACGATGAAGTGGTGAGTTCAATCCAAACCAGTCGCTACATTTCGAAAAAGTTC
The DNA here is from genome assembly GCF_002742605.1 of Olea europaea var. sylvestris. NCBI lineage: Eukaryota > Viridiplantae > Streptophyta > Magnoliopsida > Lamiales > Oleaceae > Olea > Olea europaea. Next base: position 1,664 of record NW_019268262.1, read on the forward strand.
TTATGGGCAAAAACAGATACCGTGTGCAAGAGTTACGCTCAATTCTTCGTCCGTCGACTCTCCAAGCGTTCCAAATATGCAAGTGCTCATTCTTTCGAAAAATGGCCAAAATCCCTCGTACGTCACGACGAAGTGGTGAGTTCAATACAAAACGATCGCTACATTTTCGAAAAGTGCTTATGGGCCCAAAACGGACACCGTGTGTAAAAGTTACGCTAAATTCTTCGTCCGTCGACTCTTCAAGCGTTCGAAATATGCAAGTGCTCATTCTTTTGAAAAATGGCCAAAATCCGTCGTACGTCACGACGAAGTGGTGAGTTCAATCCAAAACGGTCGCTACATTTCGAAAAAGTTCTTATGGGCAAAAACGGACACGGTGTGCAAGAGTTACGCTCAATTCTTCGTCCGCCGACTCTCCAAGCGTTCCAAATATGCAAGTGCTCATTCTTTCGAAAAATGGTCAAAATCCCTCGTATGTCACGACGAAGTGCTGAGTTCAATCCAAAACGGTCGCTACATTTCCGAAAAGTACTTATGGGCCCAAAACGGACACCGTGTGCAAAAGTTACGCTCAATTCTTCGTCCGCCGACTCTCCAAGCGTTCCAAATATGCAAGTGCTCATTCTTTCGAAAAATGGTCAAAATCCCTCGTATGTCACGACGAAGTGCTGAGTTCAATCCAAAACGGTCGCTACATTTCCGAAAAGTACTTATGGGCCCAAAACGGACACCGTGTGCAAAAGTTACGCTCAATTCTTCGTCCGCCGACTCTTCAAGCGTTCGAAATATGCAAGTGCTCATTCTTTTGAAAAATGGCCAAAATCCCTCGTAAGTCACGACGAAGTGGTGAGTTCAATCCAAAACGGTCGCTACATTTCGAAAAAGTTCTTATGGGCAAAAACGGACACGCTGTGCAAGAGTTACGCTCAATTCTTCGTCCGCCGACTCTCCAAGCGTTCCAAATATGCAAGTGCTCATTATTTCGAAAAATGGCCAAAATCCCTCGTACGTCAGGACGAATTGCTGAGTTCAATCCAAATCGGTCGCTGCATTTTCAAAAAGTAATAGTCCAAAAATGGACATCGTGTGCAAAAGTTACGCTCAATTCTTAGTGCGCTGACTCTCCAAGCGTTCCAAATATACAAGTGCTCATTCTTTCGAAAAATGATCAAAATCCCTCGTATGTCACGACGAAGTGGTGAGTTCAATCCAAAACGGTCGCTATACTTATGGGCCCAAAACGGACACCGTGTGCAAAAGTTACGCTCAATTCTTCGTCCGCCGACTCTTCAAGCGTTCGAAATATGCAAGTGCTCATTCTTTTGAAAAATGCCCAAAATCCCTCGTACGTCACGACGAAGTGGTGAGTTCAATCCAAAACGGTCGCTACATTTCGAAAAAGTTCTTATGGGCAAAAACAGACACCGTGTGCAAGAGTTACGCTCAATTCTTCGTCCGTCGACTCTCCAAGCGTTCCAAATATGCAAGTGCTCATTCTTTCGAAAAATGGCCAAAATCCCTCGTACGTCACGACAAAGTGGTGAGTTCAATACAAAACGGTCGCTACATTTTCGAAAAGTGCTTATGGGCCCAAAACGGACACCGTGTGCAAAAGTTACGCTCAATTCTTCGTCCGCCGACTCTTTAAGCGTTCGAAATATGCAAGTGCTCATTCTTTTGAAAAATGGCCAAAATCCCTCGTACGTCACGACGAAGTGGTGAGTTCAATCCAAAACGGTCGCTACATTTCGAAAAAGTTCTTATGGGCAAAAACGGACACGGTGTGCAAGAGTTACGCTCAATTCTTCGTCCGCCGACTCTCCAAGCGTTCCAAATATGCAAGTGCTCATTCTTTCGAAAAATGGCCAAAATCCCTCGTACGTCACGACGAAGTGGGGAGTTCAATCCAAAACGGTCGCTACATTTCGAAAAAGTTCTTATGGGCAAAAACGGACACGGTGTGCAAGAGTTACGCTCAATTCTTCGTCCGCCGACTCTCCAAGCGTTCCAAATATGCAAGTGCTCATTCTTTCGAAAAATGGCCAAAATCCCTCGTACGTCACGACGAATTGCTGAGTTCAATCCAAAACAGTCGCTGCATTTCCAAAAAGTAATAGTCCCAAAATGGACATCGTGTGCAAAAGTTACGCTCAATTCTTCGTCCGCCGACTCTTCAAGCGTTCGAAATATGCAAGTGCTCATTCTTTTGAAAAATAGCCAAAATCCCTCGTACGTCACGATGAAGTGGTGAGTTCCATCCAAAACGATCGCTACATTTCGAAAAAGTTCTTATGGGCAAAAACGGACACGGTGTGCAAGAGTTACGCTCATTTCTTCGTCCGCCGACTCTCCAAGCGTTCCAAATATGCAAGTGCTCATTCTTTTGAAAAATGGCCAAAATCCCTCGTACGTCACGATGAAGTGGCGAGTTCAATCCAAAACGGTCGCTACATTTCGAAAAAGTTCTTATGGGTCCAAACCGGACACCGTGTGCAAAAGTTACGCTCATTTCTTCGTCCGCCGACTCTCCAAGCGTTCTTAATATGCAAGTGCTTATTCTTTCGAAAAATGACCAAAATCCCTCGTACGTCACGATGAAGTGGCGAGTTCAATCCAAAACGGTCGCTACATTTCGAAAAAGTTCTTATGGGTCCAAACCGGACACCGTGTGCAAAAGTTACGCTCATTTCTTCGTCCGCCGACTCTCCAAGCGTTCTTAATATGCAAGTGCTTATTCTTTCGAAAAATGACCAAAATCCCTCGTACGTCACGATGAAGTGGCGAGTTCAATCCAAAACGGTCGCTACATTTCGAAAAAGTTCTTATGGGTCCAAACCGGACACCGTGTGCAAAAGTTACGCTCATTTCTTCGTCCGCCGACTCTCCAAGCGTTCTTAATATGCAAGTGCTTATTCTTTCGAAAAATGACCAAAATCCCTCGTACGTCACGACGAATTGCTGAGTTCAATCCAAAACGGTCGCTGCATTTCCCAAAAGTAATAGTCCCAAAATAGACACCGTGTGCAAAAGTTACGCTCAATTCTTCGTCCGCCGACTCTTCAAGCGTTCGAAATATGCAAGAGCTCATTCTTTTGAAAAATGGCCAAAATCCCTCGTACGTCACGACGAAGTGGTGAGTTCAATCCAAAACGTTCGCTACATTTCGAAAAAGTTCTTATAGGCAAAAACAGACACCGTGTGCAAGAGTTACGGTCAATTCTTCGTCCGCCGACTCTCCAAGCGTTCCAAATATGCAAGTGCTCATTCTTTCGAAAAATGACCAAAATCCCTCGTAC
>NW_019268263.1:0-4959 GCF_002742605.1 Olea europaea var. sylvestris
GATTCCGAGTCTGCGCCTCGTGTCCAATTTCGCCGGCCGTTTCCAACCAACCTGCCAAATTTCAGCCCATTCCGACACCGTCGCGCCAAATGACAAAATTGTCCCTGGTGGGGTTTTTCTTTATTAATTTTATGTCCTGCACTTCTTCAACTTGACGTAATTAATATGGAAATTAATTATTTGGAGGCCAAAATGAAGGAATTTAGCAAAAATCCCGTGATCCTGAGATTGCGCCCTGAGTCCAATTTCGCGGGCCGTTTCCAATCAACGTGCCAAATTTCGGCCCATTCCGACACCGTCGCGCCAAAATGACAAAATTGCCCCTGGTACGGTTTTTCTTTGTTAATTTTCTGTCCAACACTTCTTCAACTTGACATAATTAATAAGGAAATTAATTATTTGGAGGCCTAAACGAAGGAATTTGGCTAAAATCCCGTGATCCCGGGTCTGTGCTCCGAGTCCAATTTCGCTGGCCGTTTCCAATCAACCTGCCAATTTTCGGCCCATTCCGACACCGTCACACCAAATGACAAAATTACCCATGGTGCGATTTATATTTGTTAATTTTCTGTCCAACGCCTCTTCAATCTGACATAATTAATGAGGAAATTAATTATTCGGAGGCCCAAACGAAGGAATTTGGCTAAAATCTCGTGATCCCGAGTCTGTTCCCCGATTCCAATTTCGCGGGCCGTTTCCAATCAACCGGCCAAATTTCAGCCCATTCCGAAACTGTCGCACCAAATGACAAAATTGCCCCTGATGCGATTTTTCTTTGTTAATTTTCTATCCAACACTTCCTCAACACGACGTAATTAATAAGGAAATTAATTATTTGGAGGCCCGAACGAAGGAATTTGGCTAAAATCCCGTGATCCTGGTTCTGTGCCCCGAGTCTAATTTCGCGGGCCGTTTCCAATCAACCAGCCAAATTTCGGCCCATTCCGACACCGTCGCGCCAAATGTCAAAATTGCCGCTGGTGCAGTTTTTCTTTGTTAATTTTCTGTCCAACAATTCTTCAACCAGACATAATTAATGAGGAAATTAGTTATTCGTAGGCCCAAACGAAAGAATTTAGCTAAAGTCCCGTGGTCCCGGGTCTGTGCCCCGAGTCCAATTTCGTTTGCGATTTCCATTCAACCTGCCAAATTTCGTCCCATTCCGACATCGTCGCGCCAAATGACGATATTGCCCCTGGTATGGTTTACCTTTCTTAATTTTATGTCCAACACTTCTTCAACCTGACATAATTAATAAGGAAATTAATTATCCAGAGGCCCAAATGAAGGAATTTGGCTAAAATCCCATGAACCCGGGTCTGTGCCTCGAGTCAAATTTCACGGACCGTTTCCAATCAACCTGCCAAATTTCAGCCTGCTCCAACATCGTCGCGAAAAATGACAAAATTGCCCATGGTGCGGTTTTGCTTTGTTAATTTTCTTTCCAACACTTCTTCAACCTGACATAATTAATATGGAAATTAATTAATCGGAGGCTCAAATGAAGGAATTTGGCTAAAATCCCGTGATCCTGGGTCTGTGCCCCAAGTCCAATTTTGCGGGCTGTTTCCAATCAACCTGCCAAATTTCGGTCCATTCCAACACCATCACGCCAAATGACAAAATTGCCCCTAGTGCGGTTTCTCTTTGTTAATTTTTTGTCCAACACTTCTTCAGCCTCACGTCATTAATAAGGAAATTAATTATTTGAAGGCCCAAACGAAGGAATTTGGCTAAAATCCCGTGATCCCGGGTCTGTGCCCCGAGTCCAATTTTGCGGGTCGTTTCCAATCAACCTGCAAAATTTTGGCCCATTCCGACACCGTCGTGCCAAATGACAAAATTGCCCATGGTGCGGTTTATCTTTGTTAATTTTTTGTCCAACACTTCTTCAACCTGACATAATTAGTAAGGAAATTAATTATTCGAAGGCCCAAACAAAGGAATTTGGCTAAAATCCAATGATCTCAAGTCTGTGCCCCGAGTCCAATTTCGCGGGCCGTTTCCAATCAACCTGCCCAATTTCGGCCCATTCTAACACCGTCACGCTAAATGTTAAAATTGCCCCTGGTGCAGTTTATCTTTGTTAATTTTCTGTCCAACACCTCTTCAACCTGATATAATTAATGAGGAAATTAATTATTCAGAGGCCCAAATGAAGGAATTTGGCTAAAATCTCGTGATCCGGGATCCATGCCCCGAGTCCAATTTCGTGGGCCGTTTCCAATCAACGTGCCAAATTTTGGCTCATTCCAACACCGTCGCGCCAAATGACAAAATTGCCCCTGGTGCGATTTATCTTTGTTAATTTTCTATCCAACACCTCTTCAACCTGACATAATTAACGAGGAAATTAATTATTCGGAGGCCCAAATGGAGAAATTTGGCTGAAATTCGTCATCCCGGGTTTGTGCCCCGAGTCCAATTTTGCTGGTCATTTCCAATCAACCTGCTAAATTTTGGCCCATTCCGACACTGTCACGCAAATTACAAAATTGCCCCTGGTGCCTTTTTCTTTGTTAATTTTCCGTCCAGCACGTTTTCAACCTAACATAATCAATAAGGAAATTAATTATTCGGAGGCCCAAATGATGGATTTGGCTAAAATCCCGTGATCCCGAGTCTGTGCGCCGAGTCCAATTTTAAGGGCCGTTTCCGATCAACCTTCCAAATTTTGGCCCATTCCGACACCGTCGCGCCAAATGACAAAATTGCCCCTGGTGCGGTTTATCTTTGTTAATTTTCTGTCCTGCACCTCTTCAACTTGTATTAATTAATGAGGAAATTAATTATTCGGTGGTCCAAATGAAGGAATTTGGCTAAAATCCCGTGATCCGGGATCCGTGCCCCGAGTCCAATTTCGTGGGCCGTTCCCAATCAACCTGCCAAATTTTGGCTCATTCCAACACCGTCGTGCCAAATGACAAAATTACCCCTGGTGCGGTTTTTCTTTGTTAGTTTTCTGTACAACACCTCTTCAACCTGACGTAATTAATGAGTAAATTAAATATTCATATGCCCAAACGAAGGAATTTGGCTAAAATCTTGTGATCCCGGGTCTTTGCTCCGAGCCAATTTCGCGAGCCGTTTCCAATAACCCAGCCAAATTTCGGCCCATTCTGACACTGTTGAACCAAATGACAAAATTGCCCCTGGTGCGGCTTATCTTTGTTAATTTTCTGTCCAGCACTTCTTCGACCTGACCTAATTAATAAGGAAAATAATTATTCGGAGGCCCAAATGAAGGAATTTGGCTAAAATCTCATGGTCCCAGGTCTGTTCCCCGATTCCAATTTCGCGGACCGTTTCCAATCAACTGGCCAAATTTCTGCCCATTTCGACACCGTCGCGTCAAATGACAAAATTTCCCCTAGTGCGGGTTTTCTTTGTTAATTTTTTGTCCAACACTTCATCAACCTAACGTAATTAATAAGGAAATTAATTATTCGGAGGCCCAAACGAAGGAATTTGGCTAAAATCCAGTGATCCTGGGTCTGTGCTTTGAGTCCAATTTCGCGGGCCGTTTCCAATCAACCAGCCAAATTTCGGCCCATTCCGACACCGTCACGCCTAATGTCAAAATTGCCCTTGGTGCGGTTTTTCTGTGTTATTTTTCTATCCAACACTTCTTCAACCTAACATAATTAATAAGGAAATTAGTTATTCGTAGGCCCAAACAAAGGAATTTGGCTAAAATCCCATGATCCCGAGTCTGTGCCTCGAGTCCAATTTTGCGTGCCATTTCCAAACAACCTACCAAATTTCGTCCCATTCCGACATTGTCGCGCCAAATGACAATATTTCCCCTGGTATGGTTTATCTTTGTTAATTTTCTGTCCAATACTTCTTCAACCTGACATAATTAATAAGGAAATTAAATATCCAGAGGCCCAAACGAAGGAATTTAGCTAAAATCTCGTGAACTCGGGTCTGTGCCTCGAGTCCAATTTCGTGGGCCGTTTCCAATCAACCTGCCAAATTTCATCCCATTCCGACACCGTCGCGAAAAATGACAAAATTGCCCATGGTGCGGTTTTGCTTTGTTAATTTTATTTCCAACACTTCTTCAACCTCACATAATTAATAAGGAAATTAATTAATTGGAGGCCCAAATGAAGGAATTTGGCTAAAATCCTGTGATCCCGGGTCTATGCCACGAGTCCAATTTCGCGGGCCGTTTCCAATCGACCTGCCAAATTTCAGCCCATTCCAACACCGTCGTGCCAAATGACAAAATTTCCCCTGGTGCGGTTTATCTTATTTAATTTTCAGTCCAACACCTCTTCAACCTGACATAATTAATGAGGAAATTAATTATTCGGAGGCCCAAATGAAGGAATTTGACTAAAATCTCGTGATCCCGGGTTTGTGCCTCGAGTCCAATTTCGCAGGCCGTTTCCAATCAACCTGCCAAATTTCGGCCCATTCCGACACCGTCGCGTAAATTACAAAATTGCCCCTGGTGCAGTTTTTCTTTGTTAATTTTCTGTCGAGCACCTTTTCAACCTGACATAATTAATAAGGAAATTAATTACTCGGAGGACCAAATGAAGGATTTGGCTAAAATCCTGTGGTCCCGGGTCTGTACCCCGAGTCTAATTTCGCGTGCCGTTTCCAATCAATCTTCCAAATTTCGGCCCATTCCGACACCGTCGTGCCAAATGACAAAATTATCCTTGGTGCGATGTTTCTTTGTTAATTTTCTGTCCAACACCTCTTCAACATAACGTAATTAATGAGGAAATTAATTATTTGGAGGCCCAAACGAAGGAATTTGGCTAAAATCTCATGATCCCGGGTCTTTGCTCCAAGGCCAATTTCGTATGCCGTTTCCAATAACACAACCAAATTTCGGCCCATTCCAACACCTTCGTGTCAAATGACAAAATTGCCCTTGGTGCAGTTTATCTTTGTTAATTTCCTGTCCAACACTTCTTCAACCTGACATAATTAATAAGG
>NW_019268264.1:0-4958 GCF_002742605.1 Olea europaea var. sylvestris
CATGGAGGACTCAAAATGACACGCCCTGTTCCCAGTTACCCTAATGGACTCCACACGTAACGTACGTCGATGGTAGATACTCGCTATGTGCCGAACCCACCACCAACGTATCTTTGACCTGCTTTGACTATGATGAATTTTTAAAAGAATTTTGGCTAAGATTCTTTTGAAATATTGCTTAAAACCACCTAAACAATAATTAATTTTCTCAAATCCATACATATAATTTAAAATAGGGTACATCAGCTCCTCGAAACTCAAACTATTCAAAATAAAGTGCACTGAAATAAAATTTACATTCCTATACAAATCAGAAGATTCCAAATGCATAATCACTCTTTCTCTTAAAAGAGAGAATCGGAATTTAAATATTCATTTTTGTCACAGGAGGTTTCACGCTGAATCGGTTTGATACTATTTACATAACTGGTTTGAGCTATTTACTGTAATCAATAGTGAATCATCTTCTCTTAATCGTACAAAAGAAGGGCAATATGGACATTTGGGTAGCTTCCTCTTTATGTTTTCTTTTTCTTTTTCTCATTGCACATAAAAAGTCAAGTATCCATTGTTCCCGTTTTCCATATTGCTTTGGTATTACACTCTACACAAGTCCTAGAAATTTGCTGTAACATCTCCTCTTCTTCTGTTACCTTCTCCATTGTTAGAACTAATACCTTAGGTAGTTCCCAACTCTTCAACAGCTCGATGATACACAACATCCTATAAATATATTGCAAATCTTCTTGCCTGCTTGCTTTATTTTCGACAAGACGTGAGGTTGATTGTTGAATTGTTTATACAACAAATCTATCTTGCTATATCTCTTAAATTCGGAAGAGGATATAATGTATTCTTGCTCATGCATCACTGGGTCAATGAACGATGCGTTGATTTCTCTCATAATTTTTCTCTATCGATCTGTACAAGATCTTTATTTTTCTCTCTTTTTTTGCATCATTTTTTTAGTGTCTTGTGTAAGAGTGATTACACATGTTTTTAGTTGGAAGATATACGATGAAAGAGAGTAGCAAAAAGATTGGGCAAAGAATTCCTTACACCAGATCTAACGATAGCTCCCATCCGAAGTACTAATTTCATTCACCCCCCCCCTTTTATCTATTTGGATTTTGTTTTAAAAAATGTTATTGTATGTCATGTGATGTCCTTTGGGGGTTTTATGTAGATGTTGTGGGATTGAAAAAATCAAAGAGCGCAAAATGACTTCCCAAGGTAACAAATACCCGTTTCTCGCATCTTCATAATTTATTTTTGGTTATAATTAGGAAGCTAAAGCTAGATATAAAAGGCCAAGTTTAAAGTGATCGATATAGTGAGTTTTCGTGTTCATTTTCCATTTTAGAGGGGATATTCTACTTATGGTTTGCTTGTTCATTAAGTAAATTTGTGATTCTCATTTTCAATTGATATATTTTTTTATCATCATAACATGATTATGCTATCGACGATGACGAATTTAGGAAAGGAAACTTTGGCATTCTTCTTTCTTGCCATGTAAATTCATCAGTTCTACATCTAGCTGTATTTGAATTGAATAAAAACATAAATTTGTGTATATGCACATGCCAAATGTATGGTGATTAGTTATTTGTGTGCATATGATTTTAAGTTTCAACAATGATTGCATATCTGCATCTGCCAAAAAATCAGAGGGTAAATGAATTAGTATGCAATTTATGGTTTGGTGGTTTATTGCTGGTTGCAGATATGGTAATGGTGAGCCTACCGAGAATGCAACACGTTTCTACAAATGGGTTATAAAGAAAAAAGATAGAGCTTATTGGCTTAAGAATATTCAGTATGGAATATTTGGCCTCGGAAACCAACAATATGAGCATCTGAACAAGGTCTAACATATATATAACTTCTATCTTTTATATCCTTTCGTACACTGCCAATGATTTTTAAATATAATGACATGATTGTCTGTTAAAGAGTTCTTGTTTATTTACTATTTGGTGAAACAGATTGTGATTATGGTGGGTGACATTGTCACGAAGCAAGGTATGTATTTTCTTTTATTATTCATCTATTGATTAAAATTTTTTGGTGTTACCTTAGGCACATTAGAGGTTTATTTCCATTCTTTCTCGGTTATGCCCATATTTTTCTTCCCCTACTCTACGCTTGTTACTCTTGTTTCATATAACTTTTGTTTTACTATGCCTTCTTTTTCTCTCTTAATTTGTTATATCTACACATTAGAAGGCAATAATTGAGTACAAGGATACTGTTATTTGAGTTTTTCACAATCAATACTTTCTTAATCAAATTGTCAACCATGTATTGAAAGTGAAAGATGGGACTCTTCAGGACTATACAGTGTGGCAAAGAGCAATCAATTGAAGGAAAAAGTCAAAACCATTGGTGCGAGCCTCATAAAGCAGGATGCAAATTCCATCAACGATGCTCCTGGGGATTGTAAGTTCTCTACTTAATTAGGTTGTAGATACATGTGCTGCTGTCCTAACCTATGCAATATTTACCTAGGATTGAAAGTCAGTTTGCAACTTGCATGAACTCAATGGATATTAGACGATATTTATATGGCTATTGATGTTGTGGCTACAAACTTAAAGAGTAGAGCACGAATGATACGTACATCAGAGGAAATTGCTCGGATTTGTTTACTCTTGTGTTCCCTACTTGCTTGAGCAATGTTAATGATTTGCAAAATGGTCTTTTCAGGATAAAATTCTTTACGTTTAATATCTAGGTAAGTTCTATATAATTTGGAAAAAAAATATTTCCTTGTCAAATTCTCAAACAAAATGAAATGGATTGATGTAATCACTAGGTGCACTGATCTATATTCAAACAAAATGTCTTTCGTTGGCTAATATATAAAAAATGAAATTTGTTTTCATTTGGGCACAATAATATGCATTGTTGGGCTTCTCAACCCCAATATACGAAATAATTACACAAACCGAAACCACCAAGCATAAAACAGTAAAGTATCAACGTAAGAATGGTGACCCAGTTCGGCAAATGCTTACTTGGGGGCTTAGAGGTAAGAGCCTATCATTATGTGCAAGAATCTCTCAAGAGAGCAAAAATTTGGATTATAATAATCAGAACATCGACTCAATAATAGATCATCGACCTTTAAAAAATCTCACAATAATATATGCCTAATCGACAAAAGGCCCAGATACAAGTATAGTATCACCCTTTACAATTCAACACTGGCCAAAATAACCCCCAAAAACATCCTGTCAGGGCGATATATATACAAACAACACCATAGCCTGAATCTATGGTAGATCGAAGGCCACAAAACAAGGCCAAGATCTAATATACAACACAAGTTAATCCATCTATCTAATTTATAGAGATAAAGAATAAGAAAAGTCTCCCAAATCACCAGAGATCAAGAGAGAAAACCAAGTGAATGAAAACGAAAACCTTCAACTCGTCAAAATGTCTAACCAAGAGTCAAAATAATATGGATCTAAACCACAGCTGTTGATTTAGATCAATGTTCCAGATCTTTCTTCTACAAACATAGATCCATGTGAATGAAATCAGCCAACGAGTAAGTGCTAAGTGGACAACACTCTTAAAGAAATAGTTTTTCACTTACAAAGGTACTCTTTAGGATTTTTGAAAACGCAATTTACATGCATCATAAGAATATGGAAAGTAAGCAGATTTCTCCCCCTAATTTAAAGTGAATAGATTTCATTAAATATTTGTTGCTAAGGTATTTTTCACTTTGGCATGTAATCTGTAGATATTGTAGGTTTTCACAATACATTTCTTGTTCATTCTGATATTCTTTGCAGTGCTTGTTGACAGCAAAGAGAACTATTTTTCTTTCAGCCTTTGAACTTGTTTTTTGTTGTTGCTATCTGCTATTTATATCTTGAATCGTTGGTTTATACTTTGTATAATGTGCTTTAATTACTATGATGTCAATATGAATGTGAATCATGATTCACTTGTAAGTCTGAGAAGTGGGTGATATACTTTTGTTTACATAGTTTAGATGATTTAATTTCGTGTTCTATTTTATGAATCGGGATTCATTTGTTCAGGCTAAGAGGTGGATGCACGAACTCCTAAAGTAAGTTGCTTGGCTTCTGATATTTCAATAACAAAATTATATTTGTTTTATGAATTCAATATACATCTATTATCATCCCAATACCTAAAAAGAAAATTCTATCATACTTGATTGTTATTGCAAGAATGAATGAGTGAGAGGGAGAAATAATGTCCTTGAATTATTAATATATATCTATTTTTATATTACTTCTAATATGTAGCCCAAATTAGGTATGTATTCTGTTGATTTTCTTAGATTTATATCTAGATAATCATTTGTACTAAATAAGTTTGTTGCACATCAATTTTTTGGTTGTTGCAGGTAGTCCTAACATGGTCATGGCTCTTGTTGAGAATAAAGCTAATCTTGAAGATAAGAGAAAGGTGACTACAGAAGTAAGTAGTAGCTGTCTTTGTTTGTAATGTTACCTTTGTGTCCCAAATTAAAGTCGTTATCCCCTTTCTGTCCAAATGATGCATTTTAATCCATTTGCTTTGGTAAACTATTTTTGTTTTGCATTGATTGCAGCAAGGTTTTAGCATTCAATAGGTTTTAGTGTGTTCTTATGCTGCTTAGCGAATAGTGAAGATGTTAAGGATTATACCAAATTTGGTTGAACAACATTGACGTGTTAGATTGCAAGACCATGACTATATATGTGGGCTTCAAATTCCAAGTGGTGATCTAGCAGATTTGAATTTGACGGTTTGATCTTGCAATTAATGTATATTATTATTTATTATACAATTACAGAAGAAAAATGTTATTGTCATGGAAGACCATATATTAGGGTATCAAGTGAATCCTGACTGTGAGCCATATATTCTTTTGGTTACTCCCTAGACAATATTTAGTAATGTTATGTGGTCAATATCATCAGAGTAAA
>NW_019268265.1:0-4956 GCF_002742605.1 Olea europaea var. sylvestris
CTCGAACGTTTTGTCAAAATTAGGTAATGCCAAAACAGATGCTTCACACAATCTACCTTTAATAGTATTAAATGCAAGTTCCTGTTTATCACTCCAATGAAAACCTACACTCTTTTTAACTACTTCCGTGAGTGGTGTGGTGATAGTGCTAAAATCTTTCACAAAACGCCTATAAAAACTAGCCAATCCATGAAAACTCCTAACTTCCGTTATGCTTTTAGGTGTCGGCCAATCTCTAATAGCTTTTATCTTTTCATCGTCTACTTCTACCTCATTAGCACTAACCACAAATCCAAGAAATATAACTCTATCCATACAAAATGTGCATTTCTTAAGATTAGCATAGAGTTGTTCTTTCCTTAAAACAATTAGCACACATTTTAAATGTTCCAAATGCTCCCCTAGGTTTTTGCTATAGATTAAGATGTCGTCAAAATACACTACAAAAATTTTTCCTATAAAAGCACATAAAACATGATTCATTAAACGCATAAAAGTGCTTGGTGCATTTGTAAGTCCAAATGGCATAACCAACCATTCATATAAACCATATTTAGTTTTAAAAGCCATTTTCCATTCATCACCCTCCCACATACGAATTTGATGATACCCACTTTTTAAATCAATTTTAGAAAATATGCAAGAACCATGTAATTCATCAAGCATGTCATCTAACCTAGGTATAGGGTGACGATACTTTACCGTTATGTTGTTCATAGCCCTACAATCCACGCACATTCGCTATGTTCCATCCTTTTTTAGTACAAGCAAAATTGGTACCACATAAGGACTCATGCTTTTCCTCACGTATCTTTTGCTCATCAACTCCTCCACTTGCTTTTGAAGCTCCTTAGTCTCCTCGGGATTACTTCGATAAGCCGGTCGATTTAGAATGACAGCTCCAGGTATGAAGTCAATTTGATGTTCAATGCCTCGAATAGGCAGTAATCCACTTGGTGCATCCTCCGAAAATACATCATCGAATTCCTGTAACAAAGACTTAGCCAAACTAGGGAGGGGTGTGTTAGTTTCCTCAAAATTGAGGAGTGATTCCGTATAAATGAACAAGATCATCTCTTTTCTGTCAACTACCGCCCTCCTCAAATCACTCTCTTTTGCAAAGAAATTTGCTCGTATTTTCTCTCTTCTCTCGGGGCACTCTCTTTCTTTTCTCTCTTGTGATTGCTCTCTCTTTTTATCTCTAATGGCTATCTCAACATTTTCTCTCTTTTTCTCCAACCCACTATTTGCTCTCATTTTTTCTAACTCTTCTGCTCTCCTCTCTTCCTCACTTCTCAATTTTAATTGGTCCTCATAGACTTGCGCCGGTGTTAATGGCACAAGAGTAATGGTCCTTCCATCCTTAATGAAACTATATTGATTTTTGTACCCATCATGAATAGCCTTCCTATCATATTGCCATGGTCACCCCAATAAAATATGTCCCGCTTGCATTGGCACCACATCACACACTAACTCGTCCTTATAACTCCCAATTGACAAATTAAGTAACACTCTTCGATTCACCCTCACCTCGCCACTCTCATTCAACCATTGCAATTTATAAGGTCTCGGTTGTCTCAACAATATTAAACCCAATGTTTCTACAAGAGATACGCTGGCTATGTTAGTGCAACTACCACCAATAATTATAACACTACATACCGTATTGTTGACGTTGCATCGAGTGTGGAAAATGTTCTCCCGTTGTAACTCCAAGTCATCTGCTTTGACGTGAGTAGTGAGAGCTCGCCTTGTGACTAGTAGATCCCCAATCGGCCCTTCAAATTTTTCTTCTTCACTAACATCCTCCAACGTCGGCATGTCATCAGACTCACCATTTCCATCGCTCACAATCTCCCCATTATCCCGCAACACCATCGCTTGTTTGTTTGGGCATTGAGAAGCAACATGCCTCATTCCCAAACACCTAAAACATTTGATGTCCTGATTTCGCGACGATTGTACCTCCGGTTTTGATATTGGTTTGCTAGCATTTTCATCCTTGCCCTTTTGCTAATCATTTTTACCTCTAGGTGCAGCCCCATTTTTGTTGTTGTCATCCCACTTCGATTTCCATGTTGGATTAGGAGTCGAAGTACCTAACGGTTGCCTAGACGTCCCCTTCCTCTTCAATTGCCTCTCGACCTTCATTGCCACATGTAACATGTCCTCGATTTCCACATAGTGTTGCAACTCTACGACGTTTGCAATATCCCGATTTAACCCATTCAAGAATCATGCCATGGTAACTTCCCAATCTTCCTCCACATTAGCCCGAATCATAAGAATCTCCATCTCCTTGTGATAATCCTCTACGCTTTTCGATCCTTGGTACAAACCTTCCAATTTTTGATGGATTTTCCTATAATAGTGACTCGGAACAAACCTCCTCGTCATCAACGTCTTCAACTCATCCCAAGTGCTAATTGGCCTTTCTCGACCCCTACGTTGTGATGTAAGTACTTGATCCCACCAAGATATCGCGTAATCCACAAATTCAAGCACTGCCAATTTTACCTTTTTCTCCTCCGAATAATTATAGCACTCAAAAATCATCTCAACCTTCTTTTCCCACTCTAAATATGCTTCCGGATCGCTTCTCCCCTTAAATTGCGGAATAGTCATTTTAATACTCCCCAAATTTCCATCTACTTTATCTCCCAAGTTATTCCTACCCCGTCTTTCGATCCTATCGCCCCTATGCCTCGCTTGAGCCATATCAATGTCATTTTCATCAAAATCATCCTCATCACTATGATACTCATCCTGGCTTCCTCTCCTAGATTCACGCCTACCCGGCCCCCTAGCATTAGACATCTCCACTTGTCCCCAGCTAAGATTAGCAATTGTAATACCCATTTGCATCATCCATTCCCCTTGCCTATCCACCTTCTCTCTAACATCACCAAGTACCCTTTCAAACCTCCTTATCATGTCCTCTGATGCATTGTTGTCATTATCGTTTCAGCTTGAATTAGAACCTTCTCTTTCCGGCATCATATCACACAATTTTTTTATGCCTCACAAAGATTTCACTCGAAAAACACTCACGATGGCTTTTTCTCTCTATTAAACTCACCACTCGGCCTTTTACCACTCAAAGTCTCCCTCCAAGCACTTCAAAGAACCAAGTGAACTAAATCAATTGTTTTACCGAGAATTCAAACAAACATAATATTAATCGAAGACCACGAGACTCAAAGGACTTGAATAAGTGGAATAGATGAATGTTTTGACACAAATATGTGAATAGACTCAAAAGAAGATTGAAAGAATTGAACCCAATTGAATATCCCAAAATCAAACACAATGTAGGAATTGTTGTTGGTAGAAAAACAAAATCAAACAATAATAATATCAAATTCTTTTTCCTTTTTTTTGGTTTTTGTACCTTTTTTTTTACTCCTTGATGGAAGAAGATTAGTAAAGTACCAACAACTCAACGAAATGACGAAAAGAAAACAAGAACGAAGAATAACTAAGAAAAAAACAATTAACGACCCAAACAAATAAAGAAAAGATATAACCTTCAATTAATTTGGATCCAAAGCTTTGATATCAACTGATGCGAACCCCATAGCAACGTTGACTACAAAACCCACAACAAGATTGACGAACCCAAGAAAGCCAAATTAATCCAAGAGTTTAGGATTACCCCAAAAGAAAGTCGAACCAAAAACCCAACAAGAACGATGCTTGAAAGACCCCTTGATCACGCAATCCAAGAATTAAATCCGATTGTTTGAACGCCACAAGTTAACACTTGATAAGGTCGAAGTTGTTCAATGAAGAACGATGAAGAGAAGACAATACGCTTCATTTTAATTCAATATCAATAATGTCAAAAGTTTTTAACAATTGAATGGAAATCCCTATTTATACTAAACCTAAAAACTAGGTAAAAATCTTGCAAAAGTCAATCATAATCCCCAAAATATGGAAAAGAATCAAAAACTAACAAAATATGGAAAATTGCCAAAATTGAAAAATTCGCCAAAAAAAGGAACTATATGACCACATAGTGTTTTTCCATGCGGTCGCATGGTTCGACCAAAAATCCAGACTTGAGTTTCAGTATGCCTCCATGCGGTCACAAGCCCCATAAGCCTATGCGGTCGCATAGGCTTATTTTTTTCCTTCGTCTTCGGCCTTTGATATTAAATTGATCCAAGTTGATTCGGCCTTTGACCCGAACATGAAAGTTGTTCCATTTTGAGTCCCAAACATGTTTCCATCAATGGTTTCTTGAAAGAGCAATCCCATCACTTGTTTCACTTGCTTTTCCCTTGATTGTATCATTGGCCCACCAACAACTATCAACAAGTCTCGTCTCGCACTCGCCTTCGTCGGGTTTGACTCTTGGATCATATCAAAAGTTCAATCGTAAGAACGTTGCGACATGTAGACTATGGTGTAGACTTTAGTTTACAATTTGCCACGTGACATTACTCTATTAGACAGTTTAAATTTCAAATAATTTCCCATCCAATTGACACTTGACAACAATGCAAGTGTCAAAAACACATGCCAAAAATTAGTTTACAAATAGCAAAATTCAATCGGTAAAGACCTTGCCACCTGTACACTATGGTGTACACATTAGTTTGCACTTTCTTATGTGACATTACTCCTTTGAACTGTCCAAATTTCAAACCATTTTCCCCTCAAATTAACACTTGACAACAATGCAAGTGTCAAACAACGGGTCGAAAATCAGTGTGCAAATAATAAAGTTCAATCGGTAAGGATCTTGCTACATGTACACTTTAGTTTACACTTTGCCACGTGAGATTACCCCGTTGGATGGTTTAAATTTCAAATAATTTTCCCATCCAATTGACACTTGACAAAAATGCAAGTGTCAAACAACATGTCAAAAATCAGTGTACAAATAACAAAGTTCAACCGGTAAGAACCTTGCTACATGTACACGATGGTGTACACTTTAATTTA
>NW_019268266.1:0-4955 GCF_002742605.1 Olea europaea var. sylvestris
CTCAATTCTTCGTACGCCGACAATCCAAGCGTTCCAAATATGCAAGAGCTCATTCTTTTGAAAAATCGCCGAAATCCCTCATATGCCACGATGAAGTGGTGAGTTCAATCCAAAACGGTCGCTACATTTCCAAAAAGTACTTATGGGCCTAAAACGGACTCCGTGTGCAAAAGTTACGCTCAATTCTTCGTACGTCGACAATCCAAGCGTTCCAAATATGCAAGTGCTCATTCTTTCGATAAATAGCCGAAATCCCTTGTACATCACGATGAAGTGGTGAGTTCAATCCAAAACGGTTGCTACATTTCCAAAAAGTTCTTATGGGCCCAAAACGGACGCCGTGTGCAAAAGTTACGCTCAATTCTTCGTACGCCGACAATCCAAGCGTTCCAAATATGCAAGTGCTCATTCTTTCAAAAAATGGCCAAAATCCCTCGTACGTCACGACGAAGTGGTGATTTCAATCCAAAATGGTCGCTACATTTCCAAAAAGTTCTTATGGGCCCAAAACGGACGCCGTGTGCAAAAGTTACGCTCAATTCTTCGTAAATCGACAATCCAAGCGTTCCAAATATACAAGTGCTTATTCTTTCGATAAATGGCCGAAATCCCTTGTACATCACGATGAAGTTGTGAGTTCAATCCAAAACGGTCGCTACATTTCCAAAAAGTTCTTATGGGCCCAAAACGGACTCCGTGTGCAAAAGTTACGCTCAATTCTTCGTACGCCGACAATCCAAGCGTTCCAAATATGCAAGAGCTCATTCTTTGGAAAAATCGGCAAAATCCCTCAGACGCCACGACGAAGTGGTGAGTTCAATCCAAAACGGTCGCTACATTTCCAAAAAGTACTTATGAGCCCAAAACAGACGCCGTTAGCAAAAGTCACGCTCAATTCTTCGTACGCCGACAATCCAAGCGTTCCAAATATGCAAGTGCTCATTCTTTCGAAAAATGGCCAAAATCCTTCGTACGTCATTACGAAATGGTGAGTTCAATCCAAAACGGTCGCTACATTTCCAAAAAGTACTTATAGGCCCAAAACGGACACCGTGTGCAAAAGTTACGCTCAATTCTTCGTACGCGGACAATCCAAGCGTTCTAAATGTACAAGTGCTCATTCTTTCGAAAAATGGCCGAAATCCCTCGTACGTCACGATGAAGTGGTGAGTTCAATTCGAAACGGTCGCTACATTTCCAAAAAGTTCTTATGGGCCCAAAACGGACTCCGCGTGCAAAAGTTACGCTCAATTCTTCGTACGCGTCGAATCCAAGCGTTCCAAATATGCAAGAGCTCATTCTTTTGAAAAATCGCCGAAATCCCTCATACGCCACGACGAAGTGGTGAGTTCAATCCAAAACGGTCGCTACATTTCCAAAAAGTACTTATGGGCCCAAAACGGACACCGTGTGCAAAAGTTACGCTCAATTCTTCGTACATCGACAATCCAAGCGTTCCAAATATGCAAGTGCTCATTCTTTCGATAAATGGCCAAAATCCCTTGTACGTTACGACGAATTGGTGGGTTCAATCCAAAACGGTCGCTACATTTCCAAAAAGTTCTTATGGGCCCAAAACGGACGCCGTGTGCAAAAGTTACGCTCAATTCTTCGAACGCCGACAATCCAAGCGTTCCAAATATAAAAGTGCTCATTCGTTCGAAAAATGGCCGAAATCCCTCACACGTCACGACGAAGTGGTGAGTTCAATCCAAAAGGGTTGCTACATTTCCAAAAAGTACTAATGGGCCCAAAACGGACACCGTGTGCCAAAGTTACGCTCAATTCTTCGTACGTCGACAATCCAAGCGTTCCAAATATAAAAGTGCTCATTCGTTCGAAAAATGGCCGAAATCCCTCACACGTCACGACGAAGTGGTGAGTTCAATCCAAAACGGTCGCTACATTTCCAAAAAGTTCTTATGGGCCCAAAACGGACTCCGTGTGCCAAAGTTACGCTCAATTCTTCGTACGACGTCAATCCAAGCGTTCCAAATATGCAAGAGCTCATTCTTTGGAAAAATCGGCGAAATCCCTCAGACGCCACGACGAAGTGGTGAGTTCAATCCAAAACGGTCGCTACATTTCCAAAAAGTACTTATGGGCCCAAAACAGACGCCGTTAGCAAAAGTCACGCTCAATTCTTCGTACGCCGACAATCCAAGCGTTCCAAATATGCAAGTGCTCATTCGTTCGAAAAATGGCCAAAATCCTTCGTACGTCATGACAAAATGGTGAGTTCAATCGAAAACGGTCGCTACATTTCCAAAAAGTACTTATGGGCCCAAAACGGACACCGTGTGCAAAAGTTACGCTCAATTCTTCGTCCGACTACTCTCCAGGCGTTCTAAATTTACAAGCGTTCATTCTTTTGAAAAATGGACAAAATCACTCGTACGTCACGATGAAGGGGTGAGTTCAATCCAAAAAGGTCGCTACATTTCCAAAAAGTACTTATGGGCCCAAAACAGAAACCGTGTGCAAAAGTTACTCTCAATTCTTCGTACGCCGACAATCCAAGAGTTCCAAATATGCAAGTGCTCATTCTTTCGAAAAAGGGCCGAAATCCCTCGTACATCATGACGAAGTGGTGAGTTCAATCCAAAACGGTCGCTACATTTCCAAAAAGTTCTTATGGGCCTAAAACGGACTCCGTGTGCAAAAGTTACGCTCAATTCTTCGTCCGTCGACTCTCCAAGTGTTCCAAATATGCAAGTGCTCATTCTTTCGATAAATGGCCTAAATCCCTCGTACATCATGACGAAGTGGTGAGTTCAATCGAAAACGGTCGCTACATTTCCAAAAAGGACTTACGGGCCCAAAACGGACACCAGGTGCAAAAGTTACGCTCAATTCTTCGTACGTCGACAATCCAAGCGTTCCAAATATGCAAGTGCTCATTCTTTCGATAAATGGCCTAAATCCCTCGTACATCACGACGAAGTGGTGAGTTCAATCCAAAACTGTCGCTACATTTCCAAAAAGTTCTTATGGGCCTAAAACGGACTCCGTGTGCAAAAGTTACGCTCAATTCTTCGTACGCCGACAATCCAATCGTTCCAAATATGCAAGAGCTCATTCTTTGGAAAAATCGGTGGAATCCGTCAGACGCCCCGACGAAGTGGTGAGTTCAATCCAAAATGGTCGCTACATTTCCAAAAAGTACTTATGGGCCCAAAACGGACACCGTGTGCAAAAGTTATGCTCAATTCTTCGTCCGCCGACTCTCCGAGCGTTCTAGATACGCAAGTTCTCATTCTTTCAAAAAATCACCAAAATCCCTCGTACGTCACGATGAAGTTGTGTGTTCAATCCAAAACGGTCGCTACATTTCCAAAAATTACTTATGGGCCCAAAACGGACACGTGTGCAAAAGTTACGCTCAATTCTACGTACACCAACAATCCAAGCGTTCCAAATATGCAAGTGCTCATTCTTTATAAAAATGGCCAAAATCCCTCATACGTCACTGCGAAGTGGTGAGTTCAATCCAAAACGGTCGCTACATTTTCAAAAAGTACTTATGGGCCCAAAACGGACACCGTGTGCAAAAGTTATGCTCAATTCTTTGTCCGCCGACACTCCAAGCGTTCTGAATATGCAAGTGCTCAGTCTTTCGAAAAATGGCCAAAATCCTTCGTACGTCATGACGAAATGGTGAGTTCAATCCAAAACGGTCGCTACATTTCCAAAAAGTACTTATGGGCCCAAAACGGACTCCGTGTGCAAAAGTTACGCTTAATTCTTCGTCCGCCGACTCTCCAAACGTTCTAAATGTGCAAGCGCTCATTCTTTTGAAAAATGGCTAAAATCACTCGTACGTCACGACGAAGGGGTGAGTTCAATCCAAAATGGTCGCTACATTTTCAAAAAGTACTTATTGGCCCAAAACGGACACCGTGTGCAAAAGTTACGCTCAATTCTTCGTCCTCCGACTCTCCAAGCGTTCTCAATATACAAGCGCTCATTCCTTCGAAAAATGGCCAAAATCACTCATACGTCATGACGAAGTGGTGAGTTCAATCCAAAATGGTCGCTACACTTTAAAAAATTACTTATGGGCCCAAAACGGACACCGTGTGCAAAAGTTACGCTCAATTCTTCGTACGTCGACAATCCTAGCGTTCCAAATATGAAAGTGCCCATTCTTTCGAAAAATGGCTGAACTCCCCCGTACGTCATGACGAAGTGGTGAATTCAATCCAAAACGGTCGCTACATTTCCAAAAAGTACTTATGGGCCCAAAACAGACGCCGTTAGCAAAAGTCACGCTCAATTCTTCTTACGCCGACAATCCAAGCGTTCCAAATATGCAAGAGCTCATTCTTTGGAAAAATCGGCAAAATCCCTCGTACATCACGAAGAAGTTGTGTGTTCAATCCAAAACGGCCGCTACATTTCCAAAAAGTATTTATGGGTCCAAGACGGACACGTGTGCGAAAGTTACGCTCAATTCTACGTACACCAACAATTCAAGCGTTCCAAATATGCAAGTGCTCATTCTTTATAAAAATGGCCAAAATCCCTCATACGTCACGGCGAAGTGGTGAGTTCAATCCAATATGGTCGATACATTTCCAAAAAGTTCTTATGGGCCCAAAACGGACTCCGTGTGCAAAAGTTACGCTCAATTCTTCGTCCGCAGACTCTCCAAGCATTCTAAATGTGCAAGTGCTCATTCTTTCGAAAAATGGCCAAAATCCCTCATACGTCATGATGAAGTCGTGAGTTCAATCCAAAACGGTCGCTACATTTCCAAAAAGTTCTTATGGGCCCAAAACGGACACCGTGTACAAAAGTTACGCTCATTTCTTCGTCCACCGGCTCTCCAAGCGTTCTCAATATACAAGCGCTCATTCCTTCGAAAAATGACCAAAATCACTCATACGTCACGACGAAGTGGTGAGTTCAATCCAAAATGGTCGCTACACTTTAAAAAAGTACTTATGGGCCCA
>NW_019268267.1:0-4954 GCF_002742605.1 Olea europaea var. sylvestris
CAAAATACGTCCATTAATGCCAAAATAATTTAAACGACATCATCATTTCAAGTCACCAATGGCATTACAAACTAGTCCCATAAATATTACTATTTCTCGAGTCCAATTATGAACACTGGCATTATTCAATTGTTGTCAACAACCTAACA
Source organism: Olea europaea var. sylvestris (assembly GCF_002742605.1). NCBI lineage: Eukaryota > Viridiplantae > Streptophyta > Magnoliopsida > Lamiales > Oleaceae > Olea > Olea europaea. The sequence continues at coordinate 150 of NW_019268267.1, forward strand.
CTCATTCAAATCTATTTTCTAGGCCGAAGAGATAATAAATGGACATGTAAAGATTGAAACTACATTAAACATGCAAATGACAGAATCTGTTTCCAGGTTTTCATCACCGACCAATTATTTTTCCAATCATTTTTCACGCCCTTAGTTGTATCAAATGACTCCCAAATATTTACCACACTTCTATAACATGTATGTGAAGGTAATCATGTCATAAATTTGTGACAAATGAAGGGTTTGCAATTTCAAAAATAGTCACTTTTCACAACACCAAATCAGGCAATTTCCCCATGACGGTTTTTGGTTTCCATTGTATTAGTATGCCAACAATAAAAATCAAGGCCATTGAAAATCATGTCCATACTTCTTGCTTGCATGTAAAACATTCATATTGATAGATATAAGTTATACTCTAACTGTCATCGGAAATCTAGGTTGAAACCATTCAAATCTGGCAATCCACATCTCTATCCAGGTTTTATTTATTTATTTTTTTTTATTTTGTTTAAGTTCTTGTAACTAATTCTCCCTATTTTGCCATCATAAAATCATCAAAAACCTCCCACCTAATCTCAAGTAAGTTCAAAGTTTCAGTAGGTTATAAAAAACCCAAAAAAACTACAGAAAAACTTCAAAACCTTAAGTTAAACTCACTTGCACAAACTGCAATTTTCTAGCTTCTTGTTTTCTATTTCTCTTTGCTTCCTTTGCCCTCTCTTTCACTTGAGTTCACTTAGGGATAACATTGGAGGGTAAAATGTCTTATTTAAGAGCTATATAAGGAGTCTTAAGGGTTGATGTCGTGAGTGATACTTAAGTGTGAAGAAAAATGTGATTAAAGGACAAGTATCCTCAAACATGAGGTGTCCAAGCAGGATGTGGCTTTATGCAGCCAAATTTGACCTTTTCCTTACCTTATATGGAGCCATGTGTGACTTAGAAGATGCATATCTATCCTATATAAAGTGCTAAGGCTTAGAAGACGTACTGGAGGCTTTAAGATTGAAGGAATTAGATGTTAGAGTGACAAGCCATCGCATGTTAAGTACGAGGTGTCTCTTTTTAGTTACATTCTGATTTTGTACCTATCTTTGGAGGATTTATGATAAGTGTGTTTTTGCACACTTATTTACATCACAAACATGACTTAAATACAAGTAAAATGATTGAATTGTTACTTAATTTTGTCGAATTCATGCAATGTAGGTGATTCTATGGAAATAGTGGAATTCAGGAGAAAAGAGTCGAAAAAGGACCAAATTGGAGCAAAATGAAAATTCAGGGACCAAATTGCAATTATCTGAAAGTTGATCCGATGAACACATCAAGCATTTGATCAAGCTAAGCACCAATTGGAAGTTATAATGGAACGTTGGAGCAACTAGAAACAAGAGAGGAGGTCAAGGACCGAAGGAATGAAACTTGAGGATCAAAATGACTCAATTTAGAAGTTCACTCTACTATGCGTCGCATAGTAGAAAATCTATGCGGTCGCGAGTAACCCTCCAAGGATTAAAAACGCCAAAATCCATATACCTATGCGGTCGCATAGGTATAATTTGTGCCCGATTTTTGCAGTTTCCTTATATGATTGCAACTCCTTTGGTAACCTAAATTTGACGGGTTTAAATAGCAAAAAACGTCCAAAAGCCAACACGAACGAATTGGGAGGCAAAAACATTCATTTTGGAGAGGATTTGAAGGCAAGAACAAGGATTGACGGGAAGATTTACAAGATTTCTTCAAGTTTTTATAACCCGGTGATGTATTTTATTCAAAACTTGATAGATTTCGTTATTTTTATCATGATAGGCTAGATTTCTGTAACTAGGTGATCGATGAACCATGTAATTATTATTAAACCTGTTATTTCATGACTTTGAATTCATAGTTCGATGGGATCATTTGAATGAATTATATTGATTTATTTATTTTCACAATTAATGTGCACTTAATTTGTGTGAATTTGGTGGTTTAATTCTGAATTTGAGAAAATTGGATTAAACTCGACATATATAATTCATCATAGGGTCCGATAAGGGATAGAAATATACCCCTATGCCCTATGTAAATCTTTAATTGCTCACAAAAAAATACATGTGTTCTTGTATAATTGCATCCGTCATAGAAATATAGGCTGGTGATTTATGAGAATAGGTTCAATACATCTCGAGAGAGAGTATTAAATAGATTTAGGAGCATCGATTTGTCAAATTCTTATTGGATTATCAAAATTGTGAAATTAAGGTTTACTTAATAATTATTTGGGGATTCGTGATCCTAGTGCATTCGTTTTACATAGATTTTCATAAATTGACAATACATTTCATTTATTTTCATAACATTTCGTAATTGAGTCATTCGTTAAGTGAATTTGAGTAATTAGGGTTTTTCAATTTGGGGATTTCTCCCAAAATTAGGGCTTTTAATTCTAAAATTCATCTTAAGTCAATTAGTTTCGGTTAAGGCTAAAATAAATAAAATTGAACTACTCTTTCTCTGTGGGACGATACTCGGACTTCTAAAGTCCACTTTATTACTTGTCACGACCCGTACACTTGCGGTAATTTAAATCGAAAGAAATATTTCGCGAACAAGTTTTTGACGTCATTGCCGGGAATTGAGTTTAGTTTAATTTTATTTCTTGAGGCACTAATTCGAACTCAATTTAGAATATCGGCAAAAGGAATTGAGGTAGACAAGGTAAAAATTCAAGTGATTGAGAAATTACCACCGCCTACATCAGTTAAAGGAGTTCGCAATTTTTTGGGGCACGCTGGGTTCTACCGGAGGTTTATAAAAGATTTCTCGAAGATCACTAAACCTTTGTGAAATTCGCTAATGAAAGATGTAACCTTTGAGTTCAATGAGGATTGTCTCACAGCCTTCAACACTTTAAAGGAAAAGCTTATGACAGCACCAGTAATTGTAGCACCAGACTGGGAATTGCCTTTTGAATTGATGTGTGATGCAAGTGATCACGCTGTAGGTGCAGTATTGGGACAACGGAGGAACAAGATTTTTCATGTAATCTACTATGCAAGTAGAACTCTAAATGATGCACAAATAAATTATGCAACCACTAAAAAGGAGCTATTGGCTGTGGTATTTGCATTCGACAAATTCAGGTCATATCTCGTCGGGTCTAAAGTCATCGTCTATACTGATCATGCTGCATTGAAGTATCTGCTCACAAAGAAGGATGCAAAGTCGAGATTAATTCGTTGGGTGCTGTTGTTGCAAGAATTTGACATTGAGATACGCGACAAGAAGGGCATCGAGAACGTAGTAGCAGATCACCTATCTAGACTAGAACCTGGGGAGACGGAAGATTTAGTGGATATAAATGAGATCTTCCCGGATGAACAGATGTTGAGAATGGATGAAGCACCTTGGTACGCAGATATTGTCAATTACTTGGCCAGTTCCATTCCATCGCCTGACTGCTCTAGTCACCAAAGAAAAAAATTCTTGGCCGAGTTAAAATACTATTTCTAGGAGGATCCAATTCTCTATAGACGAGGAGCTGATCAGATAGTGAGGAGGTGCGTACCTGAAGAAGAAGTACATGAGATTCTCGAGCACTGTCACTCATCCACATATGCAAGACACTTTAGAGCTTCAAAAACAGCTGCAAAGATTCTACAATCATGTTTCTACTGGCCTACAATGTTTAAAGACACATTTGAGTTTGTTAAGAAGTGTGACAGATGTCAATGCATTGGGAATATCTTGAGGAGAAATGAAATGCCACTGAACAATATTTTGGAAGTGGAGATATTTGATGTTTGGGGAATTGACTTCATGGGACCTTTCCCCCCTTCGTTCTCAAACCAGTATATCTTGGTGGCAGTGGATTACGTCTCAAAATGGGTGGAAGCAATTGCATTGCCAACAAATGACTCAAAGACAGTAATTGGATTCTTGAAGAAATATATTTTCACCCGCTATGGTACACCGCGGGCTATAATCAGCGATGGGAGCAAGCATTTCTGTAATCGCCAGTTTGAGCAGCTGCTGAATAAATATGGCGTTAAACATCGTGTTGCTGCTCCATATCATCCACAAACCAGCGGGCAAGTTGAGATATCTAATCGACAGATGAAGAGAATACTAGAAGTCACTGTGAATTCATCTAGAAAGGATTGGTCTAAAAAGCTGGACGATGCATTATGGGCTTACAGAACAGCATTCAAGACCCCGATCGGCATGTCTCCATACCGCCTAGTCTTTGGGAAAGCATGCTATCTGCCATTATAAATGGAGCACCGGGCATATTGGGCTATGAAACAGTTAAATATGGACTTGAATGCCGTCGGTGAAAAGCGTCTAATGCAACTGAATGAGTTGGATGAATTTAGAATGGAGGCTTATGAAAATGCAAAACTTTACAAGGAGCGAACCAAGAAGTGGCATGATATGCACATTCAGAGGCGAGTATTCGAAGTGGGACAGCAAGTACTACTGTATAACTCGAGACTCAAACTATTCCCAGGAAAACTACGATCACGGTGGTCAGGTCCCTACACAGTCACAAAAGTCCTACCATATGGGGCTATACAAGTGAGCCATGAGAACAAGGGTACTTTCACTGTTAATGGGCAAAGATTGAAACACTACTGGGGCGGTGACTTCTCTAACCAAAAGTCAACCGTTCAACTCGAGACGCCAGAATGAAGCAGCCACAGAAAAGTCGAGTTATCGACTATAACTTAGTGCTGGGTAGGAGGCAACCCACTGTATCCTTTTTATCTTTTTATTTACTTTATTATGCTTTCTGCATTAGATTAGGAAGTTTATTTTCAAAT
>NW_019268268.1:0-4954 GCF_002742605.1 Olea europaea var. sylvestris
TAGTGACGTTCCGATTCGTACGGATCGGGGCGTAACAAATATCACTAGTGGACGGTGGAATATCAAGATGAGACAAAGGTATAGCAGAGGGGTTAGTAGAGAGAAGGTCATCAATAGGATCAGCAAGCACTATAGAGTCAACAGGCTCAGCATGAGCAAAAGAAGAAGGAATGTGGGACTGACTATATGAAAAGGTAGTGTGACCTATGGGACAAAGAGGCTGCTAGGAGACCCCATCAAGAAATGAAGCCCCAAGAGATGTCACCAGACAATGAATCAGGAAAGCATATGGAAGACCAATCCTATGACTTGGAATTCTAAAGGTACGCAAAGTATGGTGACAAATGAAAGTGGGCTGATCTATAGAGTCACCATGCAAAAGAGCATATAGGAATCTCATCTTCTCCGTAGGCAATGAAAAAGTATGAGAAATTGGCCACAGATTTGTGCACACAATGCGCAACAAAATCGATCAGTCAGTAAGAAGTGATCCGGTGTAAATAGCATGGGGTCCACTTCTCAATGGGATGGTAAAAAGAGTCGACTTAACTAGAGAATTAGCCAGGACAATATCGATCGAAAGATACAGAAAAACTGGATGAATGACACTTGGAATATATATAGTGCTTGAAATAACGTCGGGGTGATCTTAATCGTCTAACCCTGAAGGAAGACTCTAAACGACGACCTGCTTAAATCATGGAAATTCGCATAGAACTCCTAAACCAGGAGACTAGGTAAGGGGTTCAACCCAACCAATAAAGGCTCCCAACACCTGGAGGTGAATATGACCGCTAGGTCATGTAGAAGATCAGAAAGGATAAGAATTGAGTCCCAAAGACATCCTGAGTTGTAGAGGAAATAAACCTAGAGTAGCTATATGAAGTCGACCCACTAGCAGACTGTGCGGTAGTCCAAGCATGCTTAGGTGGCATCTGACATTAAAGACAGTAGCAAATTATTAGAATTTGAAGCAAGAATACGAGAGCCCCTAAATTATGATATTTAAGAAAAGACGTTACATGATGTAAAAAGTACACAAAATGATATGAAAACTTGAAAAACACTCAAAACGATGCAAAGTAGTGTAGAAAACGACCACAACTATGCAAAACTAGTGAAAAGAAGGTAAAACTATGCAAATTAGTATAAGGTAGGCAAAACGATGAAACACAGTGCAAAACATCAAAAACGATGCAAAGGATGTGTGGTGATAAGAATGACACAGGATGTCAAGAGACATGTTAACACGGATCAAGGTATGGGTGCTATGACATCACATCAACACGCAAGTTTTGCAATATCAAGATGAAAGCAACATCACATCAAGATGCAAGGATCATGGTGTCATGGCGAAAGTGACATGACGTCAAGATGCAAGGATAATGGAGTCATGACAAAAGTGACATAGTACCTAGACATAGGTGTGACGATTGCAAGACTCCGGGAACACATGAACAACACTCTTTACCAACATAACGACATCATGCTTGAATCATAGGTGCTAGGATGTAGCAAACAGTGATGAACATCATGGATGAAGCAAATTGTCGAACACATTGTATGTATCTAAGATGCAAGACATATAAGCAAAAATTCTAACCTGGTCAAAACCACAACACACAAACCTATCCATAATCCAATAATCCAACATCCAAACTTACCCCAAACTCCTTAAAAAATACGAGAAAATCAAGTCTAGAGCAAATGCACAAAATAGAAAGAGCCACATACGAGTGTAAAACTCTAAATGGCATGAATTGATGAAACTAAGGATGCAAAAAAATGATGAAATTAGTAACAAAAGACCACAATTATGCAATGTAGATGAATCGATGAAACCAAAATAGAATTGCAATTCATTGAAAATTTTTAATTTTAACACCAATTTTTTAAATGGCACACACTTCAACATGCATGTCCACCCAGAATTGCATTTTATCACAAATATGACATGCTCAATAATTAGACACGTTACCCTACACACACAAATCAAGTTTGGCTAGAGTAAATTTTATACGTAACTCATATGCGAAAAGTGTCACTAATTCTATGCAAGCAAGGCTCAAAACCTTAAATTTGTGAGAAAGAACACGCTAAATCATTGCTGAATGAGTTTATCCCCCAAACTTACGAAAGTCAAATTCAGTGCCACTGGGACCTATAAATCAATGAATATGTGTAAAATTTTCTTTCTTCTCCTGTCTATAAGAACCTCTTTTTTTTTCTTTTTCTTTTTTTAAATCTTATGTGCAAGCCTATCTCTATTAAGCTACCAAGAAGACCCCTGTAGCAAGCTTTGGATCGATGACTCCAAATCAGTTGGACTTAGGGCACTAGGTTATGAAAAACCCTTTAGACTTAATTGCTCGAGTAAACTAGGCTATGAAGATGGGTATAAGATATAACTCAATAAACAATATTTTTCATCTTTTCTTAGGGAGAACCACAAGAATTTAGGTCGCATAGTCAAAGATCAATTCACGCTCAAGGTCATCTCATCAACAAATGACAACCATCCCAAGTCTTACACATGTGGTCGAGACTCACTTACAAGGACATAGTGTGTGTTGTGCAGATAAAATATGAAGAGACATATACCAAGTGCTCCACACAAACTCAATTCGAGTGATAGGAACATGAAGATAATCATTAATTGAATGTATATCTGATCACAATATGCAAGTATAAGTAAAGCAAATACGATGTTGTAGTTAACAATTTTTTTATTTTAAATGATAACATTAAAAATGCTTGAAAAGGGAATAAATGCTAATCAAAATCAATATACAATGTAATGAATGCAAAAACGGACAAATGAAATGAGTTATACAAGGATGCTCCTACGAAGATGGTCAAAGTGGTACACAGATATCGACAGCCTTTCTAAGTGACTTGAACCTCATACCATCTAAAGGTTTAGTGAACAGATTAGCAAGCTGATTTTCTGTAATGTGTTCTAGGGATACCACATTGGACTCAACATGCTCTCGAATGAAATGATGACGGATGTCAATATGTTTGGTCCTAGAATGCTGAACAGGGTTTTTGGAGATGTTGATAGAGCTAGAGTTGTCATAGAATAGAGTCATAGTACCTTGATTTATCCCATAATCACTCAGCATTTGTTTCGTCCAAAGCAATTGAGGGCAACAACTACCGACTGCAATATGTTAAGCCTCAATCATGGATAAAGATACTGAGTTTTGTTTCTTACTCATCCATGACACAAGATTAGAGCCAACATAAAAACAACCACCTAAGGTACTCTCTGTCATCGGCATTTACAGCCTAATCGACATTAGAGTAGTTGACCAAATCAAGATTGTACTCTCTAGAATACAAGATTCCATGATCCATGGTTCTATTTACATACCTAATGACACGCCTCATTGCACTTAAATGGGATTCCTTAGGATCAGCCTAAAATCTCATACACACTACGACACTGAATGCTATGTCAGTCTACTGGCAAAAGATAGAGTAAACTACCTATCATACTCTTATATAGTGTCTAATCAATACTTTTACCTGTAGAATCATGACCTAACTTAACACTCAAGCTCATAGTTGTCCTTGTGTGTTTTTTACTATCTAGTCCAAACCTCTTGACAAGGTTTTTTTTAATGTTTTAATTAAGAAATGATCATGAACGGCCCATCATCTATTTGCTTCACTTGAAGCCCAAGAAAGTAGCTTAGCTCTCCAACCATGCTCATTTCAAATTTTTGTTTCATGTATTCAGTAAATTCATGAGCAAGAGAATCAATGGGAGAGCCAAAAATGATGTCATCGACATAGATCTGTGCTATAGTTATAGTTTCTTCAATATGCCTAATGGATGAAGTTCTGTCTACACCACCTCTTGAAAATCCAGGTCAATGGGGTATGCAGTGAGTCTATCATATCAAGCTCCAGGAATTTGTTTCAGATCATACAAGGCTTTATTCAGTTTATAGACATAATGAGGAAACTTAGGGTCGGTAAACCCTTTGGGCTACTTGACATATGCCTCTTTTTGAAGTATTCCATTTAAAAAGGCACTCTTAACGTCCATTTGATAAAGATTGAACCCTAAGGTACAAGCAATAGTAACGAGGATACGAATGGACTCAAGACGTATGACAGGGGCAAATGTCTCATCAAAGTCGACACCTCAACCTGAGTATACCCTCGGGCCACTAGCCTAGCCTTGTTTCTGGTTATGGTACATTGGTCATCAATCTTATTCTTGAATATCCACTTAGTACCAATAACATTTCAATCATCATACCTAGGAACTAAAACCTACATATTGTTTGTGACAAATTGATTAAGCTCTTCATGTATAGCACTCACCCAACAATCATCTCTAAGCACTTCCTCTACCTTCTTAGGCTTAATCTAGGATACATAGCTTGTGTGTGTTAGGTTATTCAAAACTCTCTTACGTAACCTCATACCTTCATCTAGATCCCCAATGATATTGACCTTAGGATGATTTGATTTAACCTTGGATGATGACTCTCTATGAGGCTTAGATTTGTCACTAGTTGTTTGATTCTTATTCAGAGTGTCTATGCCTTCAAGAGAGCACGAGGATTTGGAAATTTGATGTTCTCTAAGTTTAGTAGCCGATTCTTGATCATCACTTAAATTTTCTAAACTAACCAAATCTTCCGCACACTCGTCCTCAGTGAAAACATCAGTAATCACAATATTTATGGACTCCATAGCACTTTGTGTACACGAATTGTATACCCTATACGCTATACTATTTTTAGAATATCCTAGAAAAATCCCTTAATCACTCTTGGAACCAAACTTGCCTAAATTTTCTCTATCCTACAGAATGTAGCACTTGTTACCAAACACGCGAAGGTATTTGACAATAGGCTTCTTATCATTCCAAGTCTCATTTGGAGTCTTATCGATTGTTAGTTTAAGGTATACTCTATTTACTATGTGGCATGCA
>NW_019268269.1:0-4953 GCF_002742605.1 Olea europaea var. sylvestris
TCGGAATGGGCTAAAATTCGACAGGTAGATCGGACACAAAAATCGCGCCAGGGATAATTTCGTCATTTTTCGCGACGGTGTCGAAATGAGGTAAAATTGGACAGGTTGATCGGAAACAAAAACCGCCCGAAGGGCAATTTAGTCATTTTTCGCGACGGAGTCGGATTGGGCTATAATTTGACAGGTTGATCGGAAACAAAAATCGTGCCGAGGGTAATTTCGTCATTTTTCGCGACGGTGTCGGAATGGGGTAAAATTCGACACGTAGATCGGACACAAAAATCGCGCCAAGGATAATTTCGTCATTTTTCGCGACAGTATCGGAATGGACTAAAATTTGACAGGTTGATCGGAAACAAAAATCGTACCTGGGGTAATTTCGTCATTTTTCGCGACGGTGTCGTAATGGCTTAAAATTCGACAGGTAGATCGGACACAAAAATCACGCCAGGGGTAATTTCGTCATTTTTCGCGACGGTGTCGAAATGAGCCAAAATTTGACAGGTTGATCGGAAACAAAAATCGTGCCAGGGGTAATTTCGTCATTTTTCGCGACGGTGTCGAAATGAGCCAAAATTTGACAGGTTGATCGGAAACAAAAATCGTGCCAGGGGTAATTTCGTCATTTTTCGCGACGGTGTCGAAATGAGCCAAAATTTGACAGGTTGATCGGAAACAAAAATCGTGCCAGGGGTAATTTCGTCATTTTTCGCGACGGTGTCGAAATGAGCCAAAATTTGACAGGTTGATCGGAAACAAAAATCGTGCCAGGGGTAATTTCGTCATTTTTCGCGACGGTGTCGAAATGAGCCAAAATTTGACAGGTTGATCGGAAACAAAAATCGTGCCAGGGGTAATTTCGTCATTTTTCGCGACGGTGTCGAAATGAGCCAAAATTTGACAGGTTGATCGGAAACAAAAATCGTGCCAGGGGTAATTTCGTCATTTTTCGCGACGGTGTCGGAATGGGCTAAAATTTGACAGGTTGATCGAAAACAAAAACGTGCCAGGGGTCATTTCGTCATTTTTCGCGACGGTGTTGGAATGGGCTAAAATTTAACTGGATTATCGGAAACAAAAATCGTGCCAGGGGAATTTCGTCAGTTTTCGCGACGGTGTCGGAATAGGCTAAAATTTGACAGGTAGATCGGAAACAAAAATCGTGCCAGGGGCAATTTAGTCATTTTTCGCGACGGTGTCGGAATGAGATAAATTCGACAGGTTGATCGGACACAAAAATCGCGCCAGGGGCAATTTCGTCATTTCTCGCGACGGTGTCGGATTGGGCTAAAATTTGACAGGTTGATCGGAAACAAAAATCGTGCTAGGGGTAATTTTGTCATTTTTCGCGACGGTGTCGGAATGGGCTAAAATTCGACAGGTAGATCGGACACAAAAATCGCTCCAGTGGTAATTTCGTCATTTTTCGCGACGGTATCGAAATGGGCTAAAATTGGACAGGTTGATCGGAAACAAAAATCGCCCCAAGGGCAATTTAGTCATTTTTCGCGACGGAGTCGGATTGGGCTAAAATTTGACAGGTAGATCGGAAACAAAAATCGTGCCAGGGGTAAGGGCAATTTAGTCATTTTTCGCGACGGAGTCGGATTGGGCTAAAATTTGACAGGTAGATCGGAAACAAAAATCGTGCCAGGGGTAAGGGCAATTTAGTCATTTTTCGCGACGGAGTCGGATTGGGCTAAAATTTGACAGGTAGATCGGAAACAAAAATCGTGCCAGGGGTAATTTCGTCATTTTTCGCGACGGTGTCGGAATGGGCTAAAATTCGACAGGTAGATCGGACACAAAAATCTCGCCAGGGAGAATTTCGTCATTTTTCGCGACGGTGTCGGAATAGGCTAAAATTTGACAGGTAGATCGGAAACAAAAATCGTGCCAGGGGCAATTTAGTCATTTTTCGCGACGGAGTCGGATTGGGCTAAAATTTGACAGGTTGATCGGAAACAAAAATTGTGCCAGGGGGAATTTCGTCATTTTTCGCGACGGTGTCGGAATGGGCTAAAATTCGATAGGTAGATCGGACACAAAAATCGAGCCAGAGGTGATTTCGTCATTTTTCGCAACGGTGTCGGAATGGGGTAAAATTCGATAGGTTGATCGGAAACAAAAATCGCGCCAGGGGTAATTTCGTCATTTTTCGCGACGGTGTCGGAATGGGCTAAAATTCGATAGGTTGATCGGAAACAAAAATCGCGCCAGGGGTAATTTCGTCATTTTTCGCGACGGTGTCGGAATGGGCTAAAATTTAGCGGGCTGATCGGAAACAAAAATCGTGCCAGGGGTAATTTCGTCATTTTTCGCGACGGTGTCGGAATGGACTTAAATTTGACAGGTTGATCGGAAAAAAAAATCGTACCTGGGGTAATTTCGTCATTTTTCGCGATGGTGTCGGAATGGGCTAAAATTCGACAGGTAGATCGGACACAAAAATCACGCCAGGGGTAATTTCGTCATTTTTCGCGACGGTGTCGCAATGGACTAAAATTTGACAGGTTGATCGGAAACAAAAATCGTGCCAGGGGTAATTTCGTCATTTTTCGTGACGGTGTCGAAATGGGGTAAAATTGGACAGGTTGATCGAAAACAAAAACCTCCCCAAGGGCAATTTAGTCATTTTTCGCGACGGAGTCGGATTGGGCTAAAATTTTGACAGGTTGATCGGAAACAAAAATCGTGCCAGGGGTAATTTCGTCATTTTTCGCGACGGTGTCGCAATGGACTAAAATTTGACAGGTTGATCGGAAACAAAAATCGTGCCAGGGGTAATTTCGTCATTTTTCGCGACGGTGTCGGAATGGGCTAAAATTCGACAGGTAGATCAGACAAAAAAATCACGCCAGGGATAATTTCGTCATTTTTCGCGACGGTGTCGAAATGGGGTAAAATTGGACAGGTTGATCGGAAACAAAAACCGCCCCAAGGGCAATTGAGTCATTTTTCGCGACGGAGTCGGATTGGGCTAAAATTTGACAGGTTGATCGGAAACAAAAATCGTGCCGAGGGTAATTTCTTCATTTTTCGCGACGGTGTCGGAATGGGGTAAAATTCGACACGTAGATCGGACACAAAAATCGCGCCAGGGTTAATTTCGTCATTTTTCGCGACAGTATCGGAATGGGCTAAAACTTGACAAGTTCATCGGAAACAAAAATCGTGCCAGGGGTAATTTCGTCATTTTTCGCGACGGTGTCGGAATGGAAAAAAATTTGACAGGTTGATCGGAAACAAAAATCGTACCTGGGCTAATTTCGTCATTTTTCACGACGGTGTCAGAATGGCTTAAAATTCGACAGGTAGATCGGACACAAAAATCACGCCAGGGGTAATTTCGTCATTTTTAGCGACAGTATCGGAATGGGCTAAAATTTGACAGGTTGATCGGAAACAAAAATCGTGCCAGGGGTAATTTCGTCATTTTTCGCGACGGTGTCGCAATGGACTAAAATTTGACAGGTTGATCGGAAACAAAAATCGTGCCAGGGGTAATTTCGTCATTTTTCGCGACGGTGTCGGAATGGGATAGGTAGATCGGACACAAAAATCGTGCCAGGTGTAATATTATCATTTTTCGCGACGGTGTCGGAATGGGCTAAATTTTGACAGGTTGATCGGAAACAAAAATCGTGTCTGGGGTAATTTCGTCATTTTTCGCGACGGTGTCGGAATGCGCTAAAATTTGACAGGTTGATCGAAAACAAAAATCGTGCCAGGGGTAATTTCGTCAGTTTTCGACGCGACGGTGTCGGAATGGGCTAAAATTTGACAGGTTGATCGAAAACAAAAACGTGCCAGGGGTAATTTCGTCATTTTTCGCGACGGTGTTGGAATGGGCTAAAATTTAACAGGTTTATCGGAAACAAAAATCGTGCCAGGGGAATTTCGTCAGTTTTCGCGACGGTGTCGGAATGGGCTAAAATTTGACAGGTAGATCGGAAACAAAAATCGTGCCAGGGGCAATTTAGTCATTTTTCGCGACGGTGTCGGAATGAGATAAATTCGACAGGTTTATTGGACACAAAAATCGCGCCAGGGTCAATTTCGTCATTTCTCGCGACGGTGTCGGAATGGGCTAAAATTTGACAGGTTGATCGAAAACAAAAATCGTGCCAGGGGTAATTTCGTCATTTTTCGCGACGGTGTCGGAATGGGCTAAAATTTGACAGGTTGATCGAAAACAAAAATCGTCCCAGGGGTAATTTCGTCATTTTTCGCGGCGGTGTCGGAATGGGCTAAAATTCGAGAGGTAGATCGGACACAAAAATTGCGCCAGGGGTAATTTCGTCATTTTTCGCGACGGTGTCGAAATGGGTCAAAATTGGACAGGTTGATCGGAAACAAAAACCGCCCCAAGGGCAATTTAGTCATTTTTCGCGACGGAGTCGGATTGGGCTAAAATTTGACAGGTTGATCGGAAACAAAAATCGTGCCGGGGGTAATTTCGTCATTTTTCGCGACGGTGTCGGAATGGGGTAAAATTCGACACGTAGATCGGACACAAAAATCACGCCAGGGATAATTTCGTCATTTTTCGCGACAGTATCGGAATGGGCTAAAATTTGACAGGTTCATCGGAAACAAAAATCGTGCCAAGGGTAATTTCGTCATTTTTCGCGACGGTTTCGGAATGGCTTAAAATTCGACAGGTATCCGGACACAAAAATCGCGCCAGGGGTAATTTCGTCATTTTTCGCGACGGTGTCGAAATGGGGTAAAATTGGACAGGTTGATCGGAAACAAAAACCGCCCCAAGGGCGATTTAGTCATTTTTCGCGACGGTGTCGGAATGGGCTAAAATTCGAGAGGTTGATCGGACACAAAAATCGCGCCAGGGGCAATTTCGTCATTTCTGGCGACGGTGTCGGATTGGGCTAAAATTTGACAGGTTGATCGGAAACAAAAATCGTGCCAGGGGTAATTTCGTCATTTTTCGCG
>NW_019268270.1:0-4952 GCF_002742605.1 Olea europaea var. sylvestris
AACACCATGAGATTAGACGCACCTACGACTAGTACAATGAGATCAGATGCACCCGCTTTTCGCCCGACATTCAGTGCACCACCGGCGCGATTTTTGTTTCCGATCAACCAGTAAAATTTTAGCCCGTTTCGACGCAGTCGCGTAAAATGACGAAATTGCCCCCGTCGCGATTTTTATTTCCGATCAACCTGCCAAATTTAAGCCATTCCGACACAGTCGGGAAAAAAGACGAAATTGCCGCCGGCGCGGTTTTTGTTTCCGATCTACCCGTCAAATTTTAGCCCATTTAGACACAGTCTTGAAAAATGACGAAATTGACCCCGGCGCGATTTCTATTTTCGATCCACCAGTCAAATTTTAGGCCATTTCGACACAGTCGCGTAAAATGGCGAAATTGCCCCCGGCGCGATTTTTTTTTCCGATCATCCATTCAAATTTTAACCCATTTCGACACAGTCGCGAAAAATGACGAAATTGCCCCCGGCGCGATTTTTATTTCCGATCAACCTGCCAAATTTAAGCCCATTCCGACACGGTCGCGAAAAAGGACGAAACTGCCACGGCGCGATTTTTGTTTCCGATCAACCTGCCAAATTTAAGACCATTCCGACACAGTCGCGTAAAATGACGAAATTGCCCCTGGAGCGATTTTTTTTTCCGATCAACCATTCAAATTTTAGCCCATTTCGACACAGTCGCGAAAAATGACGAATTTGCGCCCGGCGCGATTTTTACTTCAGATCAACCTGCCAAATTTAAGCCTATTCCGATACAGTCGCGCAAAATGACGAAATTGCCCCCGGCGCGATTTTTGTTTCCGATCAACCAGTCAAATTTTGGCCCATTTCGACACAGTCGCGAAAAATGACGAAATTACCCCCGACGCGATTTTTATTTACGATCAACCTGTCAAATTTAATCCCATTCCAACACGGTCGCGTAAAATGACGAAATTGCCGCCGGCGCGATTTTTGTTTCCGATCAACCAGTCAAATTTTAGCCCATTTCGACACAGTCGCGAAAAATGACGAAATTACCCCCGACGTGATTTTTATGTCCGGTCAACCTGCCAAATTTTAGCCCATTTCGACACAGTCGCGAAAAATGACGAAATTGCGCCCTGAGCGATTTTTATTTCCGATCAACCTGCTAAATTTAAGCCCATTCCGACACGGTCGCATAAAATGACGAAACTGCCACGGCGAGATTTTTCTTTCTGATCTACCAGTCAAATTTTAGACCATTCCGACACAGTCGTGAAAAATGACGAAATTGCCCCCGGCGCGATTTTTATTCCCGATCAACCTGCCAAATTTAAGCCCATTCCGACACGGTCGCGTAAAATGACGAAATTTCCCCCGGCGCGGTTTTTGTTTCCGATTAACCAGTCAAATTTTAGCCCATTTCGACACAGTCGTGAAAAATGACGAAATTGATCCCGGCGCGATTTTTATTTCCGATCGACCAGTCAAATTTTAGGCCATTTCGACACAGTCGCGAAGAATGACGAAATTGCGCCCGGCACGATTTTTATTTCCGATCAACCCGCCAAATTTAAGCCCATTCCGACACGGTCACGAAAAAAGACGAAATTGACCCGGCGCGATTTTTGTTTCCGATCTACCAGTCAAATTTTTGCCCATTCCGACACAATCGCGTAAAATGACGAAATTGCCCCCGGCGCGATTTTTGTTTCTGATCAACCAGTCAAATTTTAGCCCATTTCGACATAATCGCGAAAAATGACGAAATTGCCGCCGGCGCGATTTTTGTTTCCGATCAACCAATCAAATTTTAGCCCGTTTCGACACAGTCGCGAAAAATGACGAAATTGCCCCCGGCGTGATTTTTATTTCCGGTCAACCAGCCAAATTTAAGCCGATTCCGACACAGTCGCGAAAAAAGACGAAATTGCCACGGCGCGATTTTTGTTTCCGATCTACCAGTCAAATTTTTGCCCATTCCGACACAATCGCGTAAAATGACGAAATTGCCCCCGGCGCGATTTTTATTCCCCATCCACCAGTCAAATTTTAGGCCATTTCGACACAGTCGCGTAAAATGACGAAATTGCCCCGGCGCGATTTTTATTTCCGATCAACCTGCCAAATTTAAGCCCATTCCGACACGGTCGCGAAAAAGGGCGAAACTATCACGGCGCGATTTTTGTTTCCGATCTACCAGTCAAATTTTTGCCCATTCCGACACAATCGCGTAAAATGACGAAATTGCCCCCGGCGCGATTTTTATTCCCCATCCACCAGTCAAATTTTAGGCCATTTCGACACAGTCGCGTAAAATGACGAAATTGCCCCGGCGCGATTTTTATTTCCGATCAACCAGTCAAATTTTAGCCCGTTTCGACACAGTCGCGAAAAATGACGAAATTGCCCCGGCGCGATTTTTATTTCCGATCAACCTGCCAAATTTAAGCCCATTCCGACACGGTCGCGAAAAAGGGCGAAACTATCACGGCGCGATTTTTGTTTCCGATCTACCAGTCAAATTTTAGACCATTCCGACACAGTTGTGTAAAATGACAAAATTGCCCCCGGCGCGATTTTTATTTCTGATCAACCTGCAAAATTTTAGCCCATTTCGTCACAGTCGCGAAAAATGACGAAATGGCGCCCTGCGCGATTTTTATTTTCGATCAACCTGCCAAATTTAAGCCCATTCCGACACGGTCGCATAAAATGACGAAACTGCCACGGCGCGATTTTTCTTTCTGATATACCAGTCAAATTTTAGACCATTCCGACACAGTCGTGAAAAATGACGAAATTGCCCCCGGCGCGATTTTTATTCCCGATCAACCTGCCAAATTTAAGCCCATTCCGACACGGTCGCGTAAAATGACGAAATTGCCCCCGGCGCGATTTTTGTTTCCGATTAACCAGTCAAATTTTAGCCCATTTCGACACAGTCGTGAAAAATGACGAAATTGATGCCGGCGCGATTTTTATTTCCGATCGACCAGTCAAATTTTAGGCCATTTCGACACAGTCGCGAAGAATGACGAAATTGCGCCCGGCACGATTTTTATTTCCGATCAACCCGCCAAATTTAAGCCCATTCCGACACAATCGCGTAAAATGACGAAATTGCCCCCGGCGCGATTTTTGTTTCTGATCAACCAGTCAAATTTTAGCCCATTTCGACACAATCGCGAAAAATGACGAAATTGCCGCCGGCGCGATTTTTGTTTCCGATCAACCAGTCAAATTTTAGCCCGTTTCGACACAGTCGCGAAAAATGACGAAATTGCCCCCGGCGTGATTTTTATTTCCGGTCAACCAGCCAAATTTAAGCCGATTCCGACACAGTCGCGAAAAAAGACGAAATTGCCACGGCGCGATTTTTGTTTCCGATCTACCATTCAAATTTTTGCCCATTCCGACACAATCGCGTAAAATGACGAAATTGCCGCCGGCGCGATTTTTGTTTCCGATCAACCAGTCAAATTTTAGCCCATTTCGACACAATCGCGAAAAATGACGAAATTACCCCCGGCGCGATTTTTATTTCCGATCAACCAGTCAAATTTTAGCCCGTTTCGACACAGTCGCGAAAAATGACGAAATTGCCCACGGAGCGATTTTTATTTCCGGTCAACCAGCCAAATTTAAGCCGATTCCAACACAGTCGAGAAAAAAGACGAAACTGCCATGGCGCGATTTTTGTTTCCGATCTACCAGTTAAATTTTTGCCCATTCCAACACAATCGCGTAAAATGACGAAATTGCCGCCGGCTCGATTTTCGTTTCCGATCAGCCTGTCAAATTTTAGCCCATTTCGACGCAGTCGCGAAAAATGACGAAATTGCCCACGGCGCGATTTTTATTTCCGATCAACCTGCCAAATTTAAGCCCATTCCGACACGGTCGCGAAAAAGGGCGAAACTATCACGGCGCGATTTTTGTTTCCGATCTACCAGTCAAATTTTAGACCATTCTGACACAGTTGTGTAAAATGACGAAATTGCCCCCGGCGCGATTTTTATTTCTGATCAACCTGCAAAATTTTAGCCCATTTCGTCACAGTCGCGAAAAATGACGAAATGGCGCCCTGCGCGATTTTTATTTTCGATCAACCTGCCAAATTTAAGCCCATTTCGACACGGTCGCGTAAAATGACGAGACTGCCACGGCGCGATTTTTGTTTCTGATCTACCAGTCAAATTTTAGACCATTCCGACACAGTCGTGAAAAATGACGAAATTGCCCCCGGCGCGATTTTTATTTCCGATCAACCAATCAAATTTTAGCCCATTTCGACACAGTCGCGAAAAATGACGAAATTGCCCCCTGCGCGATTTTTATTTCCGATCAATCTGCCAAATTTAAGCCCATTCCGGCACGATCGCATAAAATGACGAAATTGCCCCAGGCGCGATTTTTGTTTCCGATCAACCAGTCAAATTTCAGCCCGTTTCGACGCAGTCGCGTAAAATGACGAAATTGCCCCCGACGCGATTTTTATTTCCGATCAACCTGCCAAATTTAAGCCATTCCGACACAGTCGGGAAAAAAGACGAAATTGCCGCGGCACGATTTTTGTTTCCGATCGACCAGTCAAATTTTAGCCCATTTCGACATAGTCGGGAAAAATGACGAAATTGCCCCCGGCGCTATTTTTTATTTCCGATCAACCAGCCAAATTTTAGCTCATTTCGACACAGTCGCGAAAAATGACGAAATCACCCCCGACGCGATTTTTATTTACGATCAACCTGCCAAATTTAATCCCATTCCAACACGATCACGTAAAATGACGAAATTGCCGCCGGAGCGATTTTTCGTTCCGATCTACCAGTCAAATTTTAGCCCATTTCGACACTGTCGCGAAAAATGACGAAATTGCCCCCGCGCGTGATTTTTATTTCCGGTCAACCTGCCAAATTTAAGCCGATTCCGACACAGTCGCGAAAAAAGACGAAATTGCCACGGCGC
>NW_019268271.1:0-4952 GCF_002742605.1 Olea europaea var. sylvestris
TTTGGAATGCTTGGATTGTCGGCTATCGAAGAACTGAGTGTAACTTTTGCATACGGTTTCCGTTTTGGGCCCATAAGTACTTTACAGAAATGTAGGGACCCTTTTGAATTGAACTCACAGCTTTGTCGTGACAAAAGACAGATTTTGGTCATTTTTGGAATAACAAGCACTTGCTTATTTGGAATGGTTGGATTGTCAGCGATCGAAGATCTGAGTGTGACTTTTGCATACGGTGTCCGTTTTGGACCCATAAGTACTTTTTGAAAATGTAGCGATCCTCTTGGATCGAACCCACGCTTTTCATCATGTCGTATGAGTGATCTTGGCCTTTTGTCGAAGAACACGCAGTTGCTTTTTTGGAATGCTTGGATTGTCTACGATCGAAGAACTGAGTGTCACTTTTGCATACAGTGTCCATTTTGGGCCCATAAGTACTTTTCGAATATGTAGCGACCCTTTTGAATTGAACTCATAGTTTCATCATGATGTATGATGAATTTTGGCCATTTGTGGAAGAACAACCACTTGTGTATTTGGAACGGTTGGATTGTCGGCGATCGAAGAACTGAGTGTGACTTTTGCATACGGTTCCCGTTTCGGGCCCATAAGTACTTTTCGAATATATAGCGACCCTTTTTAATTGAACTCACAGTTTCATCATGATGTATGATAGATTTTGGCCATTTGTGGAAGAACACGCACTTGCTTATTTGGAATGGTTGGATTGTCGGCGTTCGAAGATCTGAGTGTGACTTTTGCATACGGTGTCCGTTTTGGGCCTATAAGTACTTTTTGGAAATGTAGCAATCCTCTTGGATCGAACCCATGCTTTTCATCATGTCGTATGAGTGATCTCGGCCATTTGGGGAAGAACACGCAGTTGCTTATTTGGAATGCTTGGATTGTTGTCGATCGAATAACTGAGTGTCACTTTTGCATACGGTGTCCGTTCTGGGCCCAAAAGTACTTTTCGAAAATGTAGAGACCCTTTTGAATTGAACTCATAGTTTCATCATGATGTTTGACAGGTTTTCACCATTTTTGGAATAAAATCACTTGCTTATTTGGAACGGTTGGATTGTCGGCGATCGAAGAACTGAGTGTGACTTTTGCATACGGTGTCTGTTTTGGGCCCATAAGTACTTTTTGGAAATGTAGCGATCCTTTTGGATTGAACCCACCCTTTTTCCTATGATGTATGAGGGATTTCGGTCCTTTGTGGAATAACAAGCACTTGCTCATTTGGAATGCTTGGATTGTAAGCGATCGAAGAACTGAGTGTGACTTTTGCATACGGTGTCCGTTTTGGGCCTATAAGTACTTTTCGGAAATGTAGCGATCCTTTTAGATTTAACCCACCCTTTTGCTCACATCGTATGAGGGATTTCGGTCGTTTGTGGATGAAAAAGCACTTGCTTATTTAGAATGCTTGGATTGTCGGCTATCGAAGAACTGAGTGTGACTTTTGCATACGGTGTCCGTTTTGGGCCCATAAGTACTTTTTGGAATTGTAGCGATCCTTTTGGATTGAACCCACCCTTTTCTGCGTGATGTATGAGGGATTTCGGTCCTTTATGGAAGAACAAGCACTTGCTTGTTTGGAATGCTTGGATTGTAGGCGATCGAAGAACTGAGTGTGACTTTTGCATACGATGTCCGTTATGGGCCCATAAGTACATTTTGGAAATGTAGCGATCCTTTTGGATTGAACCCACCCTTTTTCGCGTGATGTACGAGGGATTTTGGTCCTTTGTGGAAGAACAAGCAATTGCTTATTTGGAATGCTTGGATCGTAGGTGATCGAAGAACTGAGTGTGACTTTTGCATACTGTGTCCGTTTTGGGCCCATAAGTACTTTCCAAAAATGTAGCGATCCTTTTGGATTTAACCCACCCTTTTTGCTCAAATCGTATGAGGGATTTCGATCATTTGTGGATGAACAAGCACTTGCTTATTTGGAATGCTTGGATTGTCTACTATCGAAGAACTGAGTGTAACTTTTGCATACGGTGTCCGTTTCGGGCCCTTAAGTACTTTTTGGAAATGTAGCGACCCTTTTGAATTGAACTCACAGCTTCACCTTGACGAATGATAGGTTTTGGCCATTTTTGGAATAACAAGCACTTGCTTATTTGGAACGGTTGGATTGTCGGTGATCGAAGATCTGAGTGTGATTTTTGCATACGGTGTATGTTTTGGGCCCATAACTACTTTTCAGAAATATTGTGATCCTTTTGGATTGAACCCACCCTTCTCGTCACATCATATGAGTGATCTCAATCGTTTCTGGAAGAACAAGCAGTTGCTTATTCGGAATGCTTGGATTGTCGGCGACTGAAGAACTGAATGTAACTTTTACATACGGTGTCCGTTTTGGGCCCATAAGTACTTTTCGAAAATGTAGCGACCCTTTTGAATTGAACTCATAGTTTTACCATGACGAATGATGAATTTTGGCCATTTGTGGAAAAACAAGCACTTGCTTATTTGGAACGGTTGGATTGTCGGCGATCGAAGAACTGAGTGTGACTTTTGCATACGGCGCCTATTTTGGGCCCATAAGTAATTTTTGGAAATGTAGCGATCCTTTTGGACTGAACCTACCCTTTTCCTCATGACGTATGAGGGATTTTGACCATTTGTGGAGTAGCAAGCACTTGTTTATTTGGAATGCTTTGATTGTCGGCGATCAAAGAACTGAGTGTGACTTCTGCATACGGTGTCCGTTTTAGGCCCATAAGTACTTTTTGGAAATGTAGCATTCCTTTTGGAATGAGCCCATCCTTTTCCTTGCATAGTATGAGGGATTTTGGTCATTTGTTGAAGAACAAGCACTTGCTTATTTGGAATGCTTGGATTGTCGGCGATCGAAAAACTGAGTGTGACTTTTGCATACGGTGTCCGTTTTGGGCCCATAAGTACTTTTTAGAAATGTAGCGAACCTTTTGGATTGAACTCACCCTTTTCCTCATAACGTATGAGGGATTTTTGTTGTTTGCAAAAGAGCAAGCACTTGCTTATTTGGAATGCTTGGATTGTCGGCGATCGAAGAACTTAGTGTGACTTTTTGATACGGTGTCCGTTTTGGGCCCATAAGTACTTTTCGGAAATGTAGCGATCCTTTTGGATGGAACCCACCATTTTCCTTATGTTGTATGAGGGATTTTGGTCATTTGTGGAGGAACAAGCACTTGCTTATTTGGAATGCTTGGATTGTCGACGATCGAAGAACTGAGTGTAACTTTTGCATACGGTGTCCGTTTTGGGCCCATAAATACTTTTCGAAAGTGTAGCGATCCTTTTGGATTGAACCCACCCTTTTTCTCGCATTGTATGAGTGATCTTAACCATTTGTGGAGGAACAAGTAGTTGCTTATTTCGAATGCTTAGATTGTCGACGATCGAATAACTGAGTGTAACTTTTGCATATGGTGTCCGTTTTGGGCCCATAAGTTCTTTTCGAAAATGTAGCGACCCTTTTGAATTGAACTCATAGTTTCACCATGACGTACTATGGATTTTGGCCATTTGTGCTGGAACAAGCACTTGCTTATTTGGAACGATTGGATTCTCAGGGATTGAAAAATTGAGTGTAACTTTTGCATACGGTGTCCATTTTGGGCCCATAAGCACTTTTCAGAAATGTAGCTATCCTTTTGGATTGAACCCACCCTTTTCCTTGCATCGTATGAGTGATCTCGATTGTTTGTGGAAGAATAAGCAGTTGCTTATTCGGAATGCTTGGATTGTCGGCGACTGAAGAACTGAGTGTAACTTTTACATATGGTGTCCGTTTTGGGCCCATAAGTACTTTTCGAAAATGTAGCGACCCTTTTGAATTGAACTCACAATTTCGCCATGACGTACGATAGATTTTAGCCATTTGTGGAAGAACAAGCAGTTGCTTATTTGGAGTGCTTGGGTTGTCAGCGACCGAAGAACTGAGTGTAACTATTGCATACGGTGTCCGTTTTGGGCCCATAAGTACTTTTTGGAAATGTTACGACCCTTTTGAATTGAACTCACAGCTTCGTCGTGACGTAGGATGGATTTTGCCCATTTTTGGAAGAGCAAGCACTTGCTTATTTGGAACGGTTGGATTATCGACGATCGAAGAACTGAGTGTGACTCTTGCATACGGAGTCCATTTTAGGCCCATGAGTACTTTTTGGAAATGTAGCGATCCTTTTGGATTGAACCCACCCTTTTCATCGTGACGTATGAGGGATTTCGACCATTTATGGAGCATCAAGCACTTGCTTATTTGGAATGCTTGGATTGTCGGCGATCAAAGAACTGAGTGTAACTTTTGCATACGGTGTTCGTTTTGGGGCCATCAATACTTTTTGAAAATATAGCGACCCTTTTGAATTGAAGTCTTTGCTTCACCGTGACGTAAGACGAATTTTGGCCATTTTTGGAAGAACAAGTACTTGCTTATTTGGAACCGTTAGATTGTCGGCGATCGAAGAGCTGAGTGTGACTTTTACATACGGTGTCTATTTTGGACCCATAAGTACTTTTTGGAAATGTAGCGATCCTTTTGGATTGAACCCACCCTTTTCCTCGTGATGTATGAGGGATTTCAGCCATTTGTGGAGCAATAAGCACTTGCTTATTTGGAATGCTTGGATGGTCGGCGATCGAAGAACTGAGTGTGACTTTTACATACGGTGTCCGTTTTGGGCCCATAAGTACTTTTTGGAAACGTAGCGATCTTTTTAGATTGAACCCAACCTTTTCCTCATGTTGTATGAGTGATCTCGACCGTTTGTGGACGAACAAGCAGTTGCTAATTTGGAATGCTTGGATTGTCGGCGATCGAAGAACTGAGTGTGAGTTTTGCATACGGTATCTGTTTTGGGCCTATAAGTACTTTTCGAATACGTAGCGATCCTTTTGGATTGAACCCACCCTTTTTCTCATGCTGTATGAGTGATCTCGGCCACTTG
>NW_019268272.1:0-4952 GCF_002742605.1 Olea europaea var. sylvestris
TAGCCGATTCCGACACCGTCGCGAAAAATGACGAAATTGCCCCCGGCGCGATTTTCGTTTCCGATAAATCTGTCAAATTTTAGTCGATTCCGACACCGTCGTGAAAAATGACGAAATTGCCCCCGGCGCGATTTTCGTTTCCGATAAATCTGCCAAATTTTAGCCGATTCCGACACCGTCGATAAAAATGACAAAATTGCCCCCGGTGCGATTTTTGTTTCCGATCAATCAGTCAAATTTTAGCCGATTCGGACACCGTCGCGAAAAATGACAAAATTGTCCCCGGTGCGATTTTTGTTTCCGTTGAATCTGTCAAATTTAGCCGATTCCGACTACGTCGCGAAAAATGAGGAAATTGCCCCCGGCGGGATTTTTGTTTCCGACGAATCTGTCAAATTTAGCCGATTCCGACTACGTCGCGAAAAATGAGGAAATTGCCCCCGGCGGGATTTTTGTTTCCGACGAATCTGTCAAATTTAGCCGATTCCGACTACGTCGCGAAAAATGAGGAAATTGCCCCCGGCGGGATTTTTGTTTCCGACGAATCTGTCAAATTTAGCCGATTCCGACTACGTCGCGAAAAATGAGGAAATTGCCCCCGGCGGGATTTTTGTTTCCGACGAATCTGTCAAATTTAGCCGATTCCGACTACGTCGCGAAAAATGAGGAAATTGCCCCCGGCGGGATTTTTGTTTCCGACGAATCTGTCAAATTTAGCCGATTCCGACTACGTCGCGAAAAATGAGGAAATTGCCCCCGGCGGGATTTTTGTTTCCGACGAATCTGTCAAATTTAGCCGATTCCGACTACGTCGCGAAAAATGAGGAAATTGCCCCCGGCGGGATTTTTGTTTCCGACGAATCTGTCAAATTTAGCCGATTCCGACTACGTCGCGAAAAATGAGGAAATTGCCCCCGGCGGGATTTTTGTTTCCGACGAATCTGTCAAATTTAGCCGATTCCGACTACGTCGCGAAAAATGAGGAAATTGCCCCCGGCGGGATTTTTGTTTCCGACGAATCTGTCAAATTTAGCCGATTCCGACTACGTCGCGAAAAATGAGGAAATTGCCCCCGGCGGGATTTTTGTTTCCGACGAATCTGTCAAATTTAGCCGATTCCGACTACGTCGCGAAAAATGAGGAAATTGCCCCCGGCGGGATTTTTGTTTCCGACGAATCTGTCAAATTTAGCCGATTCCGACTACGTCGCGAAAAATGAGGAAATTGCCCCCGGCGGGATTTTTGTTTCCGACGAATCTGTCAAATTTAGCCGATTCCGACTACGTCGCGAAAAATGAGGAAATTGCCCCCGGCGGGATTTTTGTTTCCGACGAATCTGTCAAATTTAGCCGATTCCGACTACGTCGCGAAAAATGAGGAAATTGCCCCCGGCGGGATTTTTGTTTCCGACGAATCTGTCAAATTTAGCCGATTCCGACTACGTCGCGAAAAATGAGGAAATTGCCCCCGGCGGGATTTTTGTTTCCGACGAATCTGTCAAATTTAGCCGATTCCGACTACGTCGCGAAAAATGAGGAAATTGCCCCCGGCGGGATTTTTGTTTCCGACGAATCTGTCAAATTTAGCCGATTCCGACTACGTCGCGAAAAATGAGGAAATTGCCCCCGGCGGGATTTTTGTTTCCGACGAATCTGTCAAATTTAGCCGATTCCGACTACGTCGCGAAAAATGAGGAAATTGCCCCCGGCGGGATTTTTGTTTCCGACGAATCTGTCAAATTTAGCCGATTCCGACTACGTCGCGAAAAATGAGGAAATTGCCCCCGGCGGGATTTTTGTTTCCGACGAATCTGTCAAATTTAGCCGATTCCGACTACGTCGCGAAAAATGAGGAAATTGCCCCCGGCGGGATTTTTGTTTCCGACGAATCTGTCAAATTTAGCCGATTCCGACTACGTCGCGAAAAATGAGGAAATTGCCCCCGGCGGGATTTTTGTTTCCGACGAATCTGTCAAATTTAGCCGATTCCGACTACGTCGCGAAAAATGAGGAAATTGCCCCCGGCGGGATTTTTGTTTCCGACGAATCTGTCAAATTTAGCCGATTCCGACTACGTCGCGAAAAATGAGGAAATTGCCCCCGGCGGGATTTTTGTTTCCGACGAATCTGTCAAATTTAGCCGATTCCGACTACGTCGCGAAAAATGAGGAAATTGCCCCCGGCGGGATTTTTGTTTCCGACGAATCTGTCAAATTTAGCCGATTCCGACTACGTCGCGAAAAATGAGGAAATTGCCCCCGGCGGGATTTTTGTTTCCGACGAATCTGTCAAATTTAGCCGATTCCGACTACGTCGCGAAAAATGAGGAAATTGCCCCCGGCGGGATTTTTGTTTCCGACGAATCTGTCAAATTTAGCCGATTCCGACTACGTCGCGAAAAATGAGGAAATTGCCCCCGGCGGGATTTTTGTTTCCGACGAATCTGTCAAATTTAGCCGATTCCGACTACGTCGCGAAAAATGAGGAAATTGCCCCCGGCGGGATTTTTGTTTCCGACGAATCTGTCAAATTTAGCCGATTCCGACTACGTCGCGAAAAATGAGGAAATTGCCCCCGGCGGGATTTTTGTTTCCGACGAATCTGTCAAATTTAGCCGATTCCGACTACGTCGCGAAAAATGAGGAAATTGCCCCCGGCGGGATTTTTGTTTCCGACGAATCTGTCAAATTTAGCCGATTCCGACTACGTCGCGAAAAATGAGGAAATTGCCCCCGGCGGGATTTTTGTTTCCGACGAATCTGTCAAATTTAGCCGATTCCGACTACGTCGCGAAAAATGAGGAAATTGCCCCCGGCGGGATTTTTGTTTCCGACGAATCTGTCAAATTTAGCCGATTCCGACTACGTCGCGAAAAATGAGGAAATTGCCCCCGGCGGGATTTTTGTTTCCGACGAATCTGTCAAATTTAGCCGATTCCGACTACGTCGCGAAAAATGAGGAAATTGCCCCCGGCGGGATTTTTGTTTCCGACGAATCTGTCAAATTTAGCCGATTCCGACTACGTCGCGAAAAATGAGGAAATTGCCCCCGGCGGGATTTTTGTTTCCGACGAATCTGTCAAATTTAGCCGATTCCGACTACGTCGCGAAAAATGAGGAAATTGCCCCCGGCGGGATTTTTGTTTCCGACGAATCTGTCAAATTTAGCCGATTCCGACTACGTCGCGAAAAATGAGGAAATTGCCCCCGGCGGGATTTTTGTTTCCGACGAATCTGTCAAATTTAGCCGATTCCGACTACGTCGCGAAAAATGAGGAAATTGCCCCCGGCGGGATTTTTGTTTCCGACGAATCTGTCAAATTTAGCCGATTCCGACTACGTCGCGAAAAATGAGGAAATTGCCCCCGGCGGGATTTTTGTTTCCGACGAATCTGTCAAATTTAGCCGATTCCGACTACGTCGCGAAAAATGAGGAAATTGCCCCCGGCGGGATTTTTGTTTCCGACGAATCTGTCAAATTTAGCCGATTCCGACTACGTCGCGAAAAATGAGGAAATTGCCCCCGGCGGGATTTTTGTTTCCGACGAATCTGTCAAATTTAGCCGATTCCGACTACGTCGCGAAAAATGAGGAAATTGCCCCCGGCGGGATTTTTGTTTCCGACGAATCTGTCAAATTTAGCCGATTCCGACTACGTCGCGAAAAATGAGGAAATTGCCCCCGGCGGGATTTTTGTTTCCGACGAATCTGTCAAATTTAGCCGATTCCGACTACGTCGCGAAAAATGAGGAAATTGCCCCCGGCGGGATTTTTGTTTCCGACGAATCTGTCAAATTTAGCCGATTCCGACTACGTCGCGAAAAATGAGGAAATTGCCCCCGGCGGGATTTTTGTTTCCGACGAATCTGTCAAATTTAGCCGATTCCGACTACGTCGCGAAAAATGAGGAAATTGCCCCCGGCGGGATTTTTGTTTCCGACGAATCTGTCAAATTTAGCCGATTCCGACTACGTCGCGAAAAATGAGGAAATTGCCCCCGGCGGGATTTTTGTTTCCGACGAATCTGTCAAATTTAGCCGATTCCGACTACGTCGCGAAAAATGAGGAAATTGCCCCCGGCGGGATTTTTGTTTCCGACGAATCTGTCAAATTTAGCCGATTCCGACTACGTCGCGAAAAATGAGGAAATTGCCCCCGGCGGGATTTTTGTTTCCGACGAATCTGTCAAATTTAGCCGATTCCGACTACGTCGCGAAAAATGAGGAAATTGCCCCCGGCGGGATTTTTGTTTCCGACGAATCTGTCAAATTTAGCCGATTCCGACTACGTCGCGAAAAATGAGGAAATTGCCCCCGGCGGGATTTTTGTTTCCGACGAATCTGTCAAATTTAGCCGATTCCGACTACGTCGCGAAAAATGAGGAAATTGCCCCCGGCGGGATTTTTGTTTCCGACGAATCTGTCAAATTTAGCCGATTCCGACTACGTCGCGAAAAATGAGGAAATTGCCCCCGGCGGGATTTTTGTTTCCGACGAATCTGTCAAATTTAGCCGATTCCGACTACGTCGCGAAAAATGAGGAAATTGCCCCCGGCGGGATTTTTGTTTCCGACGAATCTGTCAAATTTAGCCGATTCCGACTACGTCGCGAAAAATGACGAAATTGCCCCCGATGCAATTTTTGTTTCCGACGAATCTGTCAAATTTTAGCCGATTCCGACATCATCGTGAAAAATGACGAAATTGGCCCCGGCGAGATTTTTGTTTCCTACCAATCAGTCAAATTTTAGCCGATTCTGACACCGTCGCGAAAAATGACGAAATTGCCCCCGGCGAGATTTTTGTTTCCGACGAATTTGTCAAATTTTAGCCGATTCCGACACCGTCGAGAAAAATGACGAAATTGCCCCAGACGAAATTTTTGTTTCCGACGAATCTGTCAAATTTTAGCCGATTCCGACATCGTCGTGAAAAATGACGAAATTGCCCCCGGC
>NW_019268273.1:0-4951 GCF_002742605.1 Olea europaea var. sylvestris
CGAAAAAAGACTAAAATGACACAAAGTGAAAGTTCAAGGACCAAGGTGCAGTTACTCAAAAGTTGACCCGATGAGCAAATCAAGAAATTGAGTATACCAAATACGAATTGATGACATTTTGGGATGATGGAATGTGAAGAATGAAGAAAATATGTAAAAAAGTGGAAGATTAAAGTGAAGGGACCAAATTGTAGGAACTAAAAGATAAATTCTACCATGCGGTCGCATGGTAGAAAAGTCGTGCGGCCGCACGAAGTGATGCAGGGATTAAGAATGAAAAAAGATGATAACCATGCGCCGCACGGATTAAAACCATGCGGTCGCATGGTACAAATTCAGCGCGAAAATTTTCTTTCCTTATACGATTAAAATACCTATGGTAACCTAATTTTCCATGGGGTATAAATATCAAAAACATTCCAGAGACGCCCAGAACGTAATTGGAGGCCAAAAAACAACTCTTGAAGAGGATTTGAGCGCAAGAACAAAGATAGACACGAAGAACTTCAAGATTTATTCAAGTTTTATAACCCGGTGATGTCCTATATACAAACCTTGATGTATTTTGTTATTTTGAGCATGCTAGGCTAGATTTATTTATGCTAGGAGATCGATAAACCATGTGATTTGAATTTTAATATTCTAGTTTTGCAATTTGATGTAAGACACAATTTCTATTATGTTGAATGATTTATATGCAATTAAATGTTTCCGTAATTAAAAGCTCGTAATTGTGTGAATTTAAGTGATTTATTCTTGCATTCGAGAGAATTGGAATAGATTTGACATAATATAAATTATCGTAGGGTCCGATAGTGGATAGAAATATAACGCTATGCTCTATGTGAATCTTTAAATGTTCATAAAATTGCATGCATTTTTACATATGCTCTTGTCATAGAAATATAGATCGGTGGTATGTAGAGATAGGTTTGATACATCTCGAGAGAGAGTATTGGATATGTTTAGGAATATTGATTCGTCAAAATCGAAATGTGTTGTCGTATTGTGAAACTAGGATTTAAAGCGAAAATTGCATAGAAATTCGTGATCCTAGCGTATTTCATTCCCAATAATTATAACAAGTGCGTTCTCAACTTTTAGATTTTATTCTCGAGTTTAATTTATTATTTTGCACATTAATTTCAATTTAATCATAAGAAAAAAATTACATAATTGAGGTTCAATTAGATCTACATCCACTTTGGTAATTTAGTTTCGGTTAAAGCTAAGGTAGATAAAATTTGAACTAATCAATCTCTGTGGGACGATATTCGGACTCATTGAATCCACTTTATTACTTGTTAACGAACCGTACACTTGCGGTGATTTAAAATCGAAAGAAATAATTTCGCGAACATTGTCCTATACTGATATTCATTGGACGTATTGTTTGATTGCATTTGTACATTTGGAGCTGGAAGGATTCATTTGCATTTTTCTACACATGAAAATGAAATTCAGCACATATGAATGAGACAATAGAATTTTTTAATGAAAAGAAAATAGGCCTTCCAGCATGGTTAATGTCAACAGTATAATTTCTATCGATTACGGGCTGATTGTTCAATAATTCTACTGCTGACTTTGATCATTTTCATTAATACCAAGGTTCTCTAAAGGATCTTCAGGGTGGAAGGTGGAAGAGAGATGTCAAATGTCTATGATAATTGGGATAGATTGGTGGGAGCTGTGATCCGAAGAGAGGAACTATGGCAAATGTTTCATGATCAGAGCCCAAGTGTCAGCTCCATATTGTCTGATTCCAGTTTGGACTCTCAAGTCCTTGATGTACCTTATGATTTTTCAATTCCTGAAGGTTCATTTCCATATCAGCAGCTACCTCCATCAGCAATTGAAAATTTGCAGAAGAAAGAAAAATCTATTGAGGAGGAGGTTTCTAGGCTGGTATTTGTTCGCCCTGTTTTTAAATTTGAAGATATGATGAGGTCTAATGCTGAGGTTCTTGGGAACGGAACATTTGGAACTTCATTTAAGGCAACACTGGAAAATGGAATTACAATTGTGGTAAAGAGATTGCAGAATGTTATAGTTACGAGACAAGAATTTGGGCAACAAATGGAGGTCTTTGGAAGAATGAAGAACCAACATGTTGCTACGTTAATGGCATACTACTACTCGCGTGATCATAAGCTTGTGGTGTATGATTACTATGGTGCTGGGAGTGCATCTTCCATGCTACATGGTAAGTGAAATATCTTACTGCCCCTTTGTTCATATGACATGTACATCTTGAAATTACAATCCCTTGACTACAACATTAATTTTAAATCCATCTTTCTTGTTGGCACTTGGCTCTACAGAGAGTAATTAGAAATACTAATGGAATTTAGATTTGATTTCATTTATCATTACTAGAATATGTTGAAACCTTTTCTTTCAGTTACATTGTTATCCCATTCACTTGCAGTCTGGATTGAAATCTTAGAAATACAATGGTAACCCTTCGTAGATAATATTTTTGCAAGTGATTCTAATCTTATGAATTTTATCGTCTTTACAGGAAAAATTGGTGTGAATAAAATTTCTCTTGATTGGGAAAGCCGACTAAGAATTGCAGTTGGGGCAGCAAGGGGTATTGCTCACGTCCACACAAAAGTTGGTCAGGATCTTGTACATGGAAATGTAAAAGCCTCAAACATTTTCCTCACTAGTCGGGGATATGGCTGTGTTTCAGATGTCGGATTGGCAACATTAGTGAGTGAAACCTCGATGCTACGCAGTCGATCTTCAGGGTATACCGCCCCAGAAATCACAGACACCAGAAAATTGTCGCAAGCTTCTGACGTCTACAGTTTTGGAGTCGTGCTACTCGAACTTCTTACTGGAAAGCCATCTATACTTTCTGAAGGTAATAAAAAGACCATTAAGCTAGTGAGGTGGGTTGCTTCTGTTCTTCGTGAGGATTCTACTGCAGAAGTGTTCGATATAAAGTTGTTGAGGATTCAAAAAATCGAGAAAGCAATGAAGAAGGTTTTACAGATAGCCTTGGATTGTGTTAAAAGGGTTCCCGAGCATAGACCAAAAATGTCAGAGGTAGTGAAGATATTAGAGGATATTAGTGGGACGAACTCGGGAGCCTAATATTAGCTGAAAAAACCTCATTGCCTAAACCGTTACCAGCTCTTTTGATTGCAGAGTTGGGTTTGTCGTCTTCTTTGTATTGCATTCTCTTTATAAAAATTACTTCCAAATGTAAATTTCCAGGTTTTCTTTTCTTTTAATGAATAACTTTCAATATCAGTGGCAAAACAATTTCACCTCTAGACTATATATTAAGCAATAAGCAACTGTTGACTCCATTTCTACACTTATCCTAACCATCAAAAGTGACTTTTGAGAGTAATTTTTATGAACGAAATACTTAACTTTATTTGTTCTTTGATTATTTTAGGAGAAAATCTGGGATTGGACTAGAACAGATGAAAATGAGCAATAATTCATCAAAAAAAGAGTAAAATTAGACATATTTTGAAAGTTCGGAACCAAGAAGTCACATTTAAATGTTGAAAGACTTAATTGAAATATCCAAGGACTTAATCTGAACAATAAAGAAGAAATGGGAACCAAATTGCACATGAAAGGATTAATTTTTAGAAATTTAGGAAACTCTAGTTTGATCACATTTATGGTTCCTTGTCCTCTTCAAACCCAATTTTAGACATAAATTAAGGTCTACACATATAGATCTTGCTCATTAACAGTGCATATGAGTTGTGTGAGAATTGTAGAGAATTAGTCTATGTGACACACCAATAGGGATGTTCCTAAAAACAAAGCGAGGATTCATAATATTGATGGAGTGACAACACTAGTAGCGTAGATGGAAGTGTTGATAAAGAAACTTAACAACATATCTCAGACAATGAAAATAGTAAACCAGTCGAAATTGATTTGCATGGGGGGACAAATCATACAATTACAAGTTGCCCGTTGGCTTCCATTTACGCACAAAAAATTTAGTGGTAGCAATACAACCCTCACTCCAAAACATACAATTCGAGGTGGAGTAATTATCATAATATTTCATGGACCAACAATCAAGGCCAAGGGAAATGAGGGAATTATCAAGGAAGACCACCTGGTTTTCAACAACAGTAACCTGACGATAGAAAGCCAATGTTGGAGGACTTGCTCACTAAATACGTTACAAAGACTAAGACTAACTTTAGAACCACCAAGCTTCTAAAAAGAATTTGGAACAGCATGTGAATCAGATAGCATCTGCTGTTGGTGAATTACACCGATAATATGCAAATTATACTCACAAAAGCATACCCTTTATTTGCATGCAATCGAAACGTAATTTCGACTTATTGAAATAGAATTTGAGAAACAAAACACAGAAGTTACCAAATCCGAATGCATGAATATGGATTCATCTCTTTCAACTCTTGAATGTAAGCAGGTAATTCTTTGAATCAAATCTCGCAGAACAAACATGTAAATAATGTTAATCAATTTCTGAAATCAAACCATAATTAAGAGAAATCAAAAAATGAAGAAAAAAAGATGCAAATGATGAATTTTTGGTCGAGGCAAGTGTTTGACACTTCATTCTTAAAATGA
Organism: Olea europaea var. sylvestris; assembly: GCF_002742605.1. Lineage (NCBI taxonomy): Eukaryota > Viridiplantae > Streptophyta > Magnoliopsida > Lamiales > Oleaceae > Olea > Olea europaea. The sequence goes on from NW_019268273.1 coordinate 4,591, forward strand.
ATTGGCCTCACAACGATGCTAAAGATTTTTTGACACTCATCTTTCAAAATACAATGACCACATCAAGCCATAGGAGCACTCAATTTCGACCAACGAACTCGAACGGAGTTCCCTCTTCACCATAATCATGACTTTGATGCAAGGCATAATCACTTCTACAAAGTATTTTATGTAACTTGACATGAAATGAATAATATGGAATGAATTGAAATGACAAATACATGTCTAAGAGGTCCTATATATAAAAGATGAAATGTTGTGGATGAAGGGACACACCTCAAATTCAACATTTTTCATAAAAAGTTGCAACTCAATTGTCGCTAGCTTTTCGCAATTCAACATTTTCAATAAAAATGTTCCA
>NW_019268274.1:0-4951 GCF_002742605.1 Olea europaea var. sylvestris
GCCAAAATCCCTCGTACGTCACGACGAAGTGGTGAGTTCAATCCAAAACGGTCGCTACATTTCCAAAAAGTTCTTCTGGGCCCGAAACGGACACCGTTTGCAAAAGTTACGCTCAATTCTTCGTCCGCCGACTCTCCAAGCGTTCTAAATATTAAAGCGCACATTCCTTCGAAAAATGACCAAAATCACTCGTACGCCACGATGAAGTGGTGAGTTCAATCCAAAATGGTCGCTACATTTCCTAAAAGTACTTATGGGCCCAAAACGGACACCGCGTGCAAAAGCGGCACTCAATTCTTCGTCCGCCGACTCTCCAAGCATTCTAAATATGAAAGTACTAATTCTTTTGAAAAATCGCCAAAATCCCTCGTACGTCACGACGAAGTGGTGAGTTCAATCCAAAATGGTCGCTACATTTCCAAAAAGTTCTTATGGGCCCAAAACGGACACCGTGTGCAAAAGTTACGCTAAATTCTTCGTACGCCGACAATCCAAGTGTTCCAAATATGCAAGTGCTCATTCTTTTGAAAAATGGCCAAAATTCCTCGTACATCACAACGAAGTAGTGAGTTCAATCCAAAACGGTCGCTACATTTCAAAAAACTACTTATGGGCCCAGAACAGACAACGTGTACAAAAGTTACGCTCAATTCTTCGTACGCCGACAATCCTAGCGTTCCAAATATGTAAGTGCTCATTCTTTCAAAAAATGGCCATAATCCATCGTACGTCACAACGAAGTGGTGAGTTCAATCCGAAACGGTCGCTACATTTCCAAAAAGTTCTTATGGGCCCAAAACGGACACCGTGTGCAAAAGTTACGCTCAATTCTTCGTCCGCCGACTCTCTAAGCGTTCTTAATATGCAGTGCTCATTCTTTCGAAAAATGGCTGAACTCCTCCATACGTCACGACGAAGTGGTGAGTTCAATCCAAAACGGTCGCTACATTACCAAAAAGTTCTTATGGGCCCAAAACGGATGCCGTGTGCAAAAGTTACGTTCAATTCTTCGTCCGCCGACTCGCCAAGCGTTCTAAATATGCAAGTGCTCATTCTTTCGAAAAGTGGCCAAAATCCCTCGTACGTCACGACGAAATGGCGAGTTCAATCCAGAACGATCGTTACATTTCCAAAAAGTTCTTATGGGCCCAAAACGGACACCGTGTGCAAAAGTTACGCTCAATTCTTCGTTCGCCGACTCTCTAAGCGTTCTTAATATGCAGTGCTTATTCGTTCGAAAAATGGCTGACTCCTCCATACGTCACGACGAAGTGGTGAGTTCAATCCAAAACGGTCGCTACATTGCCAAAAAGTTCTTATGGGCCCAAAACGGACGCCGTGTGCAAAAGTTACGTTCAATTCTTCGTCCGTCGACTCGCAAAGTGTTCTAAATATGCAAGTGCTCATTCTTTCGAAAAATGGCCAAAATCCCTCGTACGTCACAACGAAGTTGTGAGTTCAATCCAAAACGGTCGCTACATTTCCAAAAAGTTCTTATGGGCCCAAAACGGACACCGTGTGCAAAAGTTACGCTCAATTCTTCGTCCGCCGACTCTCCAAGCGTTCTAAATATGTAAGTGCTCATTCTTCTGAAAAATGGCCAAAAACCCTCATATGTCACGACGAAGTGGTGAGTTTAACCCAAAACGGTCGCTAGATTCCCAAAAAGTTCTTATGGGCCCGAAACGGACACCGTGTGCAAAAGTTACGTTAGATTCTTCGTCCGCCGACTCTCCAAGCGTTGTAAATATTAAGGCGCACATTCCTTCGAAAAATAGCGACAATCACTCGTACGCCACGATGAAGTGGTGAGTTCAATCCAAAACGGTCGCTACATTTCCAAAAAGTACTTATGGGCCCAAAACGGACACCGTGTGCAAAAGTTATGCTCAATTCTTCGTACGCTGACAATCCAAGCGTTCCATATATACAAGTGCTCATTCTTTCAAAAAATGGCTGAACTCCCCCGTACGTCATGACGAAGTGGTGAGTTCAATCCAAAATGGTCGCGACATTTCAAAAAAGTTCTTATGGGCCCAAAACAGACGCCGTGTGCAAAAGTTACGTTCAATTCTTCGTCCGTCGACTCGCCAAGCGTTCCAAATATGCAAGTGCTCATTCTTTCAAAAAATGGCCAAAATCCCTCGTACGTCACGACGAAGTGGTGAGTTCAATCCAAAACGGTCGCTACATTCCCAAAAAGTTCTTATGGGCCCAAAACGGACGCCTTGTGCAAAAGTTACGTTCAATTCTTCGTCCGTCGACTCGCCAAGCGTTCCAAATATGCAAGTGCTCATTCGTTCGAAAAATCGCCAAAATCCCTCGTACGTCACGACGAAGTGGTGAGTTCAATCCAAAACGGTCGCTACATTGCCAAAAAGTTCTTATGGGCCCAAAACGGACGCCTTGTGCAAAAGTTACGTTCAATTCTTCGTCCGCCGACTCTCCAAGCGTTGTAAATATTAAGGCGCACACTCCTTCGAAAAATGGCGAAAATCACTCGTACGCCACGATGAAGTGGTGAGTTCAATCCAAAACGGTCGCTACATTTCCAAAAAGTACTTATGGGCCCAAAACGGACACCGTGTGCAAAAGTTATGCTCAATTCTTCGTACGCCGACAATCCAAGCGTTCCATATATACAAGTGCTCATTCTTTCAAAAAATGACTGAACTCCCCCGTACGTCATGACGAAGTGGTGAGTTCAATCCAAAACGGTCGCCACATTTCAAAAAAGTTCTTATGGGCCCAAAACAGACGCCGTGTGCAAAAGTTACGTTCAATTCTTCGTCCGCCGACTCGCCAAGCGTTCTAAATATGCAAGTGCTCATTCTTTCAAAAAGTGGCCAAAATCCCTCGTATGTCACGACGAAATGGTGAGTTCAATCCCGAACGGTCGCTACATTTCCAAAAAGTTCTTATGGGCCCAAAACGGACACCGTGTGCAAAAGTTACGCTCAATTCATCGTCCGCCGACTCTCTAAGCGTTCTTAATATGCAGTGCTTATTCTTTCAAAAAATGGCTGAACTCCCCCGTACGTCATGACGAAGTGGTGAGTTCAATCCAAAACGGTCGCTACATTGCCAAAAAGTTCTTATGGGCCCAAAACGGACGCCGTGTGCAAAAGTTACGTTCAATTCTTCGTCCGCCGACTCGCCAAGCATTTTAAATATGCAAGTGCTCATTCTTTCAAAAAGTGGCCAAAATCCCTCGTATGTCACGACGAAATGGTGAGTTCAATCCCGAACGGTCGCTACATTTCCAAAAAGTTCTTATGGGCCCAAAACGGACGCCGTGTGCAAAAGTTACGTTCAATTCTTCGTCCGCCGACTCGCCAAGCATTTTAAATATGCAAGTGCTCATTCTTTCAAAAAATGGCCAGAATCCCTCGTACGTCACGACGAAGTGGTGAGTTCAATCCAAAACGGTCGCTACATTGCCAAAAAGTTCTTATGGGCCCAAAACGGACGCCGTGTGCAAAAGTTACGTTCAATTCTTCGTCCGCCGACTCGCCAAGCGTTTTAAATATGCAAGTGCTCATTCTTTCAAAAAGTGGCCAAAATACCTCGTACGTCACGACGAAATGGTGAGTTCAATCCCGAACGGTCGCTACATTTCCAAAAAGTTCTTATGGGCCCAAAACGGACACCGTGTGCAAAAGTTACGCTGAATTCTTCGTACGCCGACTATCCAAGCGTTCCAAATATGCAAGTGCTCATTCTTTCAAAAAGTGGCCAAAATACCTCGTACGTCACGACGAAATGGTGAGTTCAATCCCGAACGGTCGCTACATTTCCAAAAAGTTCTTAAGGGCCCGAAACGGACACCGTGTGCAAAAGTAACGCTCAATTCTTCGTACGCCGACTCTCCAAGGGTTCCAAATATGCAAGTGCTCATTCTTTCAAAAAGTGGCCAAAATACCTCGTACGTCACGACGAAATGGTGAGTTCAATCCCGAACGGTCGCTACATTTCCAAAAAGTTCTTAAGGGCCCGAAACGGACACCGTGTGCAAAAGTTACGCTCAATTCTTCGTCCGCCGACTCTCCAAGCGTTCTAAATATGCAAGTGCTCATTCTTTTGAAAAATGGCCAAAATCCCTCATATGTCACGACGAAGTGGTGAGTTCAACCCAAAACGGTTGCTACATTTCCAAAAAGTTCTTAAGGGCCCGAAACGGACACCGTGTGCAAAAGTTACGCTAGATTCTTCGTCCGCCGACTCTTCAAGCGTTGTAAATATTAAGGCGCACATTCCTTCGAAAAATGGCCAAAATCGCTCGTACGCCACGATGAAGTGGTGAGTTCAATCCAAAACGGTCGCTACATTTCCAAAAAGTACTTATGGGCCCAAAACGGACACCATGTGCAAAAGTTAGCTCAATTCTTCGTACGTCGACAATCCAAGCGTTCCAAATATGCAAGTCCTCATTCTTTTGAAAAGTGGTTGAACTCCTCCATACGTCACGATGAAGTGGTGAGTTCAATCCAAACCGGTCGCTACATTTCCAAAAAGTTCTTAAGGGCCCAAAACGGACACTGTGTGCAAAAGTTATGCTCAATTCTTCGTCCGCCGACTCTCCAAGCGTTCTAAATATGCCAGTGCTCATTCTTTCGAAAAATTGCCAAAATCCCTCGTACGTCATGACGAAGTGGTGAGATCAATCCAAAACGGTCGTTACATTTCCAAAAAGTTCTTATGGGCCCAAAACGGACACCGTGTGCAAAAGTAACGCTCAATTCTTCGTCCGCCAACTCTCCAAGCGTTCTAAATATGCAAGTTCTCATTCTTTTGAAAAATGGCTAAAATCCCTCGTACGTCACGACAAAGTGGTGAGTTCAATCCAAAACGGTCGGTGCATTTTCAAGAAGTATTTACGGCACCAAAATGGACACCGTGTGCAAAAGTTCGCTCATTTCTTCGTACGCCGACTCTCCAAGCGTTCCAAATA
>NW_019268275.1:0-4950 GCF_002742605.1 Olea europaea var. sylvestris
CAAACCCGAAGTTATCATGAAATCATAAACCACTTTTCTTTGGCTTAATTCAAATCGAACTAGACTAGCAATTGGCCGAAAACGATCAAACTCGAGGTTATCATGAAATCAAAAACCACTTTTCATTGGCCCAATTCCAATCGAATTAGACTAGCAATTCACCAAAAATGAACAATCCCAAAGTTATCATGAATTCAAAAACCACTTTTCATTGGCTCCATTCCAACTGAATTAGACTAGCATTTCGCCAAAAATGAACAAACCCGAAGTTATCATGAAATCGAAATCTACTTTTCATTGGTTCCATTACAATCGAATTAGACTAGCAATTCGCCAAAAATGAACAAACTCGAAGTTATCATGAAATCGAAACCCACTTTTCATTGGCTCGATTCCAATCGAAATAGACTAGCAGTTCGCTGAAAATGAACAAGCCCGAAGTTATCATGAGATTGAAAACTACTTTTCATTGGCTCGATTCCAATCGAATTAGACTAGCAATTCGCCAAAAAATGAACAAACCCGAAGTTATCATGAAATCAAAAACCACTTTTCGTTGGCTCCATTCCAATCGAATTAGACAAGAAATTTGCCCAAAATGAACAAACCCGAAGTCATCATGAAATCTAAAACCACTTTTCATTGGCTCCATTCCAATCGAATTAGACTAGCAATTTGCGAAAAATGAACAAGCCCGAAGTTATCATGAAATCAGAAACCACTTTTCATTGGCTTGATTCCAATCGAATTAGGCTAGTAATTGGCCAAAAATGATAAAACCCGAGGTTATCATGAAATCAAAAATATCTTTTCATTAGCTCAATTCCAATGGAATTAGGCTAGCAATTCGCTAAAAATGAACAAACCTGAAGTTATCGTGAAATCAAAAACCACCTTTCATTGGCTCCATTCCAATCGAATTCGACTTGTAACTCGCCAAAAACGATCAAACCCGAAGTTATTATAGAATCAACAACCATTTTTTATTCGCTCGATTCCAATCGAATTAGACTAGCAGTTCGTCGAAAACGAAGAAACCCAAAGTTATCATGAAATCGAAAATCACTTTTCATTGGCTCGTTTCCAATCGAATTAGACAAGCAATTTGCCGTAAACGATCAAACCCCAAGGTATCATGAAATCGAAAAACACCTTTCATTGGCTCGATTCCATTCGAATTAGACTAGTAATTCGCCAAAAATGAAGAAACCCAAAGTTATCATGAAATCAAAACCCACTTTTCATTGACTCGATTCCAATCGAAATTGACTAGCAGTTCGCCGAAAATGAACAAACCCGAAGTTATCATGAAATTGAAAACCACTTTTCATTGTCTCAATTCCAATTGATTAGACTAGCAATTCTTCGAAAATGATCAAACCCGAAGTTATCATGAAATCGAAAACCACTTTTCATTGGCTCGATTCCAATCGAATTAGACTAGCAATTCGCCAAAAATGAACGAAACCCAAAGTTATCATGAAATCAAAAACCACTTTTCGTTGGCTCCATTCCAATAGAATTAGACAAGCAATTCGCCAAAAACGAACAAACCCGAAGTTATCATGAAATCAAAAACCACATTTCCTTGGCTCCATTCCAATCGAATTAGACTAGCAATTCGCTAAAAATGAACAAATCCGAAGTTATCATGAAATCAAATCCCATTTTTCATTGGGTCGATTCCAATCGAATTAGACTAGTAGTTCATCGAAACCAAAGAAACCCGAAGTTATTATGAAATCGAAAACCACTTTTCATTGGCTAGATTCCAATCGAATTAGACTAGCAATTTGCCGAAAAAGATCAAACCCTAAGGTATCATGAAATCGAAAAACACTTTTCATTGGCTCAATTCCAATCGAATTAGACTAGCAATTCGGCAAAAATGAACAAACCCAAAGTTATCATCAAATCAAAACCTACTTTTCATTGGCTCGATTCCAATTTACTTGGACTAGCTGTTCGCCGAAAACAAAGAAGCCCGAAGTTATCATGAAATCGTAAACCCCTTTTTATAGGCTCAATTCCAATCGAACTAGACTAGCAATTTGCTGAAAACGATCAAACCCCAAGGTATCATGAAATCAAAAAACACTTTTCATTGCCTCGATTCCAATCGAGTTAGTCTACCATTTCGTAAAAAATGAACAAACCCGAAGTTATCATGAAATTAAAAATAACTTTTCATTGGCTCGATTCCAATCGAATTAGACTAGAAATTAGTCAAAGACGAACAAACCAGAAGTTATCTTGTAATCAAAACAACTTTCAATTGGCTCGATTCCAATCGATTTAGACTAGAAATTGTCAAAAATGATCAAACCCGAAGTTATCATGAAATCAAAATCCACTTTTCATTATCTCAATTCCAATCGAATTGGACTAGCAATTACCCAAAAATGAACAAACCCGAAGTTATCATGAAATCCAAAATCACTTTTCATTAGCTCAATTCCATTCGAATTAGACTAGCAATTCCCCAAAAACGAACAAATCCGAAGTATCATGAAATCGAAACCTACTTTTCATTGGCTCGATTCTAATCGAAATAGACTAGCAGTTCGTCGAAAATGAGCAAACTCGGAGTTATCATGAAATCAAAAACAACTTTTCATCGGCTCGATTCCAATCGAATTAGACAAGCAATTCTTCGAAAATGAACAAACCCGAAGTTATCCTGAAATCGAAACCAACTTTTCATTGGCTCGATTCCAATCGAATTAGACATGCAATTCGCCAAAAATGAACAAACCCGAAGTTATCATGAAATCATAAACCACTTTTCTTTGGCTTGATTCCAATCGAATTAGACTAACAATTGGTCGAAAACGATCAAACTCGAGGTTATCATGAAATCAAAAACCACTTTTCATTGGCCCAATTCCAATCGAATTAGACTAGCAATTTGCCAAAAATGAACAATCCCAAACTTATCATGAATTCAAAAACCACTTTTCATTGGCTCCATTCCAACTGAATTAGACTAGCATTTCGCCAAAAATGAACAAACCCGAAGTTATCATGAAATCGAAAGCCACTTTTCATTGGTTCAATTCCAATCGAATTAGACTAGCAATTCGCCAAAAACGAACAAACTCAAAGTTATCATGAAATCGAAACCCACTTTTCATTGGCTCGATTCCAATCGAAATAGACTAGCAGTTCACTAAAAATGAACAAGCCCGAAGCTATCATGAGATCGAAAACTACTTTTCATTGGCTCGATTCCAATCGAATTAGACTAGCAATTCGCCAAAAATGAACAAACCGAAGTTATCATGAAATCAAAAACCACTTTTTGTTGGCTCCATTCCAATCGAATTAGACAAGAAATTAACCAAAAACGAACAAACCCGAAGTTATCATGAAATCTAAAACCACTTTTCATTGGCTCCATTCCAATCGAATTAGACTAGCAATTCGCCAAAAATGAACAAGCCTGAAGTTATCATGGAATAGAAAACACTTTTCATTGGCTCGATTCCAATCGAATTAGGCTAGTAATTGGCCAAAAATGATAAAACCCGAGGTTATCATGAAATCAAAAATCACTTTTCATTGGCTCAATTCCAATGGAATTAAGCTAGCAATTCCCTAGAAATGAACAAACCCGAAGTTATCATGAAATCAAAAACCACCTTTCATTGGCTCAATTCCAATCGAATTCGACTAGCAATTCGCCAAAAATGATCAAACCCAAAGTTATCATGGAGTCAACAACCATTTTTTATTCGCTCGATTCCAATCGAATTAGACTAGAAGTTCGTCGAAAACGAAGAAACCCAAAGTTATCATGAAATCGAAAATCACTTTTCATTGGCTAGTTTCCAATCGAATTAGACTAGCAATTTGCTGAAAACGATCAAACCCCAAGGTATCCTGAAATCGAAAAACACCTTTCATTGGCTCGATTCCATTTGAATTAGACTAGCAATTCGCCAAAAATGAAGAAACCCGAAGTTATCATGAAATCAAAAACCACATTTCCTTGGCTCCATTTCAATCGAATTAGACTAGCAATTCACTAAAAATGAACAAATCCGAAGTTATCATGAAATCAAATCCCATTTTTCATTGGGTCGATTCCAATCGAAATAGACAAGCAATTCGCCAAAATTGAACAAACCCGAAGTTATCATGAAATCAAAAACCACATTTCCTTGGCTCCATTTCAATCGAATTAGACTAGCAATTCGCTAAAAATGAACAAATCCGAAGTTATCATGAAATCAAATACCATTTTTCATTGGGTCGATTCCAATCGAATTAGACTAGTAGTTTGCCGAAATCGAAGAAACCCGAAGTTATCATGAAATCGAAAACCACTTTTCATTGGCTCGATTCCAATCGAATTAGACTAGCAACTTGCCGAAAACGATCAAACCCCAAGGTATAATGAAATCGAAAAACACTTTTCATTGGCTCGATTCCAATCGAATTAGACTAGCAATTCGCCAAAAATGAACAAACCCAAAGTTATCATCAAATCAAAACCCACTTTTCATTGGCTCGATTCCAATTTACTTGGACTAGCTGTTCGCCGAAAACAAAGAAAGCCGAAGTTATCATGAAATCGAAAACCACTTTTCATAGGCTCAATTCCAATCGAATTAGACTAGCAATTTACTAAAAACGATCAAACCCCAAGGTATCATGAAATCAAAAACCACTTTTCATTGGCTCGATTCCAATCGAATTAGTCTACCATTTCGTAAAGAATGAACAAACCCGAAGTTATCATGAAATCAAAAATCACTTTTCATTGGCTCGATTCCAATCGAATTAGACAAGAAATTAGTCAAAGACGAACAAACCAGAAGTTATCTTGCAATCAAAACAACTTCCAATTTGCTCGATTCCAATCGAATTAGACTAGCAATTGTCAAAAATGATCAAACCCGAAGTTATCATGAAATCAAAATCCACTTTTCATTGTCTCGATTCCAA